>NC_056725.1:242845865-242863365 GCF_019279795.1 Protopterus annectens | reverse complement strand
CTCATGCTAATATTCATGCATAAATAACTCATCCATGCTAATGTTACTTCTATATCATTCTCAGATGATTTAAACCTCTGTATTAATTTAGCCTTGTACTACTGTTCTCAACCACTAAACATGTAAATATGCTTTACATCCTTCTCCAAGCTGCTGTTTAACTTTTATTTAGTTTTTGCTATTTTGTATGTAAACTTTGCTTAGTTTGTTTCTGTTTCCAGTATGCATTGTACTTCATATTATGGAGCTTGTACTATGTATTATTGGAGCTTTTCTCCCCAGGCCTCCACTGAAAATGGGCTCTTTGAGCTCAGTGGACCTCCCCAGTCATCAAACTGGAAATAAATAAATAAATAAATAAATAAATAAATAAATAAATAAATAAAAGACAATGCCGCTCTCTGCTTTCTAAAGGTCACACTAACATTCTAGCTTTTTAAGGTTACAATGCACTATGACTTTCTAGCTGTGAAGTAAAAGAGGCTATTTTGAATAGCTGCACATCTTATACATATAGCTGTATATCTATGTTTGAGTGCATGTGCATGTATGGTGCTTGTTGGATTATTTACAATGCTGATATGGTACAACAGCAGTAGCAGTTCTGTGTTCATGGCATAATAAAATTATTTTCAAAGTGTGAGCGTGTGTGTGTGTGTGTGTGTGTGTGTGTGTGTGTGTGTGTGTGTGTGTGTATGTGTCTGCTTGCATATGTGTGTATGTGTGTGTATTTATGCACATTTGAGTGCATGTGTGAGCATTTGTGTGCCTTTGTATGTGTGTTTCTGTGTGTATTTGTGTGTGCATGTACATGTGAATGAGTGTGTGTCTTTGAGTGTTTGTGTATGTGTGTGTGTGTGTGTGTGTGTGTGTGTGTGTGTGTGTGTGTGTGTGTGTGTGTGTGTGCACTTACTTGTAAGATAACTCCATGATCATAAACTCTCCTTCTTTCTTTCTTTATTTATTTATTTATTGACCGGGAAGGTCCACTGGGACCAACGACCCATTTTCAGTGGAGCAAACCAAAAACCGAAAAAAACACAGGAACAAATGACCAGCACTCGATTCTGCAAGATACCATCAACCACCACAATGAATTTACCTAGGTTTTGTCTTTATTCAGACTTCTTCAGAATTATCTCAAACAATTCAATCATCCAAGTTTTATAAAAACCAAATCATGACATCATTACTCAATTAACTAATTAACATTCATTATACTTAAAGTGAACTGAACACACACAATCCATCATTAAAAACATCAAAATTGAAAACATAAAATAAAATATAAGATATAAAATATCCAATCCATGCAAAAATACTATTAACTAATAATAATACAATAATGAATAAATAATCGCATCACCCTAAAATATGTTTCAGTTTTAAAACAGGGGCAATACTAATGTGATCATTAATGCCAGGAAACACCGTGGCATTTAATCTAAGCTGCCATTTCATTTCACTAATGTCAAGGTGTAAATCTAGAACATTACCCTGTACATCCTTGACAATATTTTGTTCCTGTGTTTTTTTTCATTTTCAGTGGAGGCCCGGGGAGAAAAGCTCCATACAATCACAGAAATTTTTACATAACATCAGCTTAACTTTGAAAGTCAAGAAAGCTTTTACATAATACAAACTGAAGTAGATATACAAGACAAATACATATTACAGAGATATACAATACAAGAAAATAAACCCAGTTTGTTAAATGTTTAGTAATTCTGTTTGTATATTCTCATAAGTAAGAATACTGTTTAATCAATTCTGTTTATTCAGCCACAGAAATAAAGAAAGCAATAGAGATTGGAGATGAAGACAGATAGTGTAAATTGCAACTATATTAAGTTAGTAAAAGTATTTGTAGTGTATAGTGGCCAAAACATTTAAGATGGTTTAATCATATGACTACAAGAACAGACCAGGTTATTGAGATAGTGCTCTTTTAGTGAAAATTTAAATGTTTTTAAAGATTCTAGTTGAGTAATAGAGACAGGGAGCTCATTCCAAAGTTTGGCAATGGCATGGGAGTAGAGACATTGTCCAGCTCCTTTGTTGGGTTTAGTTATGGTTAAGAGTTCTTTGTTAGAGGACCTAAGATGCTGAGTAGGAGTGTGTGTTTGTATTATAGTTTGAAGGGATGGGCAGTAGTTTGGATTATTTAGTAATTTGTGGGTGAGAGTAAGTTGGGAGTGATGTAGGTAATGAGGGAACTCAAACCAGTTTATGGATTTAATGGCCAGGCAATGATGTGTGCGAGTTGGCATGTTGGAGACAAACTTGGCTATTTTATAGTAGCAAGACTGCAGTTTGTTCAGGAGAGATGTGTGTAGGTTAGTGAAAATGGGGCAACCATAGAGGACGGAGGGTAGAAGTAGACTATTATCTAGTTTCAACTTGGTAGACTTGTCCAAATAGAGTTTAAGTCTATAGAGTTTGCCAAGCTTAAAATGGGTCTTTTTGACTTGGCTGAGTATATGATTCTCAAAGGATCGTTGTCATCAATTGTGATGTCAAGTACTTTGGTTGTTTTTACAATTTCAATTTCTGTAATGTTTTGAGAGAATATTTTAAAATCTAGAGTTAGAAGTTTGGTTGTGAAGAGTAAAGGTTTGAATTTTATGGGATTAAGTAGAAGTTGGGATTCATTAAGCCAGGATTTGATGGAAGTAAATGCATTTTGTGTTAACTTTAGGAGATCTGAGGTGTTGGTAGAGGATGTAATTATAGCTGAATCGTCCGCATATTGAATGAGTGTACTTTGCAGGGATGCTTTATGGAGATTATTAATAAATATGTTAAAAAGCAAGGGCCCAAGAAGAAACCCTTGGGGAATGCCTGTGTTGTTGATCAGGTAATCGGATTGCTTACTTTGCCATCTAACAGATTGTTTTCTGTTGTGTAGATAGTTATGGAACCAGGATAGCGTGTGTGGGGAGCAGTTTACTGTCTCTCAAGTTGTAAAAGTAGTTTTGAGTGGGACACTGTATCAAAAGCTTTTGATAGGTCTAGTAGGATCACTGATGTTAGTAGGCCTGCATCAAGAGCCTTGTATACAGTGCTGGTAAATGACAGTAAGGCTGTTGTGCTGTGTGCTGGCCGAAAACCATGTTGTGTGGGTGCGAGTAGGTTATTGTCTGTGAGATGCTTTAGTAATTGAGAATGAATACACTTTTCTAGAATTTTAGATAGAGGTAAAAGTATGGAGATGGGCCGGTAGTTAGATATATCACTGGTGTTACGCCTTTGTGAAGGGGAGCAATAATTAAGTTTTTTCATAGTTGTGGGACATATGATTCAGAAATTGATCAGTTAATGAGAATGCTAATTGGAAGAGCTATAGAATCTGCTACAAGTTTAAAGTATTCAGCTGGGAGGCCATCAGAAGTGGGGGAGCATCGTTTTAGTTATGAGAGGAGTTTACGAACTAGGGAGGTGGGTACTAGTTGTAATGTAAATAGGGGAGTGGATAGGTTTTTGTTGGAATTATAATTGATGTGGGGGGAGTGGTAAGATAGTGTATTGTTGTTTATGTTGCCAATTATACTTTTGCTAGTTTGTAGAGAGAAATCATTATCAAGTTTTTGGATAGTATCAATAAAATGAGAATTGAAGGCTTGGACAATTTCTTGAGGGTCTTTGTCAGGAGATGGGGAAGGGTTATGTTCAGTATCAGGATTTAGGAGAGAGGAAAGACAGTTCCAGAACAATCTGGGGTTATTTTGCTGGGTAGTGAGTTTAGTGGAGAAATAGCTTTTTTATCATTGATGACTTCCTTTTTGCCATTGTTATGGAGTTGTTTACATCTGAGTTCAGGTTGTGGGTTCTATTTTTATGCCATTCCTTCCAGGCTTCATCCCTGGAGGTAGTTAGCCATGGGGCATGGTTAGGCTTTACTCCTTTGGTACGTGAGGGGACAAGACTGTCTAGAATATCTAAAAAGACTTGATTGAAGTAGTTGACTGCTTCATCCAGTGGAAGAAATTTGGTAGTGGACCAGTTGTGGGTTTTTAGAGACAATGGTTGTTCATTGAAAAGGGTAAAATTCTTAGTTGTTACTAGACAATGCAGTTTGAAAGCTCAGTAAACTCTGTTCTACTGGCACACCACTGAAGCTGCAATTTCATATAGTTACTAGATTTCTGGAGACAGTTTTGCTGAATTATATCACAATGAGCTGCCCTAGTGTTATTATTTATGCTGTGTCACTAATTTGGATAGGTACTATCTACCACTTCTCTGTTTATTGCACAACAGTATGCAAAACCATGTAGAATTCCTCAGTGTTTGAAATGACCTTCATATTAGCAAAACTCCCTTATTTTAGGTGACTCTAAATATCCTTCAATAAAGTGGGATATCTAACCTCAAATATAAGACATGCTCAAAAATTCCTAGACATAAACAATAACTCCCTCGAACAGCTATTAAATAAAACTACTAGAGGCACAGCATTCTTGACCTGATTTTTAAAAAAATGGCCAACTCAAATACTTCTTCTCTGGTCAGTAGAATAGCTGGGGGGGCGGTAAGAAGGGCACCTGCTCTGGGCACAAATTGTTGGAGGGGCATGATCAGCTGATCCCAAGTTCTTTTTAATGCAATACTGGCTTCTAAAAGCCGGTATTGCATTTGCAGTCAAGCCTGAGATCTGCAGTGCTGCATGCATGGTTTAAACTGTAGCAAGCAGTTTACTACAGGCTAAATGTAAAAAAAAAATTGACTAAAACATGAGTGCTGTAGTCCTCTGTGCAGGTAGGATATCAACTGTAGCAACTGTCTGATACATACTGAAAGAAAAATGTTTTAAATAAAATATCTTGAAGGAGGGACTGGACACAGAAATGGGAACTTAATGTATGGAACAGGAAGGGAGGGAGACAGGTTGTGCATCTGGCCACCTGTTTGGTGTGCCATTAGAAGGACTGTCCATTTTTTTTTAATCTTCAACTTGAAGATCTGGGTGAATGGGGAATGGTGGTTCATAGTACCAGCCCAGGTCAATGGCTGAACCAACTATGCTTCTGGCATCAGTATCTTCTTCCCCAAGGAAGTCTGACTTTAAACTTGTGACCTTCTCCTTTGAACTGCCAAAAGCTCCTACAGAAAATCCCACTGAACTTAAGGACTACAGATTGACAACCTTAGCATATTATGTGGTGAAATAACAAAATTAATTTATGAGTGAAACTCCCCTGACCTTAATACAGCAGAAAGTTTCACTAAGGAATTCTATACCCATTTAGAAAAATATCTAGAGCAAGCAGTCCCTGTTAGTACCAAGCATCATGGTAAATTCATAAACAAACCACACTATGGTTCACCATCATAAATGCACTGTAAAATAAAAGAAAGAAATGACTTAAATTATTTAGTAGATGAAAAATCAGTCTCCTCAAGGATAATATCAAAAGCATTGCAAAAAGATGAAGAATGCCATCCAGTTCTCTAAAAGAGTCTATGAACTTATGTTGGTTTATGAGACCAAAGAAATTATAAGTCCTTCTTTATCTCTGTTAAAAAGCTAAACAAGCAATACTCTACATTGCTGTGAAAATATTCATTATGAGGCCTTCTATTCTGACCCAAATGCCATTGTCAATATTCTTGTGAACAAATTTAATGCCAGCTTTATTCCTAATATTTCTACTCAATGCTCCTGAATACCTGAATCCCTTACTTCACAATTATCTTTAAAGATCATTTACTAAAAGTGCAAACCAAGACTAGAAAAAGATCATCTACTAAAAGTGCAAAGCAAGACCAGAAATATATCCTCCATGGGATCTGACAGTATACCTAGTGGCTTCATCGACAATGCTAAACATGCCCCTGCAGAGACACTCCTCAAAGTGTTTAACTTAAGCATAGGTACTGGTTTTGTCTCTGATGGTGTACAGCAGTGGTGATGTCCTTACATAAAGGTGGCCTTTCAACCATCCTGGGTTATTACAAACTTGTCATCCTTACAAGCTTTATCTCCAAAGTCATAGAACATTTTATAAATGACATCAATAAATGGGGTATCAAAAGCTTTGTTTGATGTGACCCCCCCCCCCCCAAGTAGTTTGGCTTTGTGAAAGGAAGATCATGTCTATTTAATTTGGTAAATTTCTTCATAATGGTTACATAGGCTGTAGATGGTGGCCATACAGTGAACTCACCTTATCTGGATCTGGCCAAGGCCTTCAACAACATTCCCCATGCTGCATCTTACAAATGGTAAGTGCTTTATAAGATGGACAGTGAACTGGTTGAAAGATAGAACCCACAAAGTGTGAGTTACAGGTGCCTCATCATTAAGTGTGAAAGTGACCAGCAGTGTCTCTCAGGTCTTGGTGTTTTTAACTCTTCTTTTGGGTGTTTACTTTTCAGCCATCCGAGAAGAGAACCAAGAACTCCGGATTACAAAGTGTACACATGATTGCAAAATGGGGTTGTTGATATGTCACCCTATCACAAATAACCTTAAAGAATGAATTCTCCCAAGCAAAATCTTAGGTTCATACGTTCCTAGGTAGGTACTAGGCTATCGGCCCTGGGGCCTATACAAGCCCAGCCAAAAAGGTACCCTGGCTTTTGCCACCCAAGAAAATTATTTTCCTGTGCCACTGTCGAGTAGAGCCACAGAAGTGATCCCCGGGGTGGATTTCTTATTTCCCATCCAATCATCAAGATGAGGAGCTTTGTTTGATATAGATAGGTAGTTTACTCCAGAGTATGGGAAGTCTCTGGGACAGGAATCTATCCCTCTGGCATGTTCTGTTTATTATGGTGACAAGGTTTAGGTCCCTATTGCATGTAGTTCAGAGGGATTGGGATTTCTTTAAATGGGGCATGTCCAACAGCTCTGGGTTTGACATAGCTTTGTATGTTAGGCAGAGATCACCTCTTAGTAGGCGATATGCGACAGAGTAAAGCTGGAGTTTTTTTTAGACAGTCTGCATAGGACATCTGTTTGAGGCTGGTAGTCCTCTTTATGAGGTATTTCTGTGGCCTTTTCAGTTGTTGTAGATGTCTTGTGAGGTACATACCAAAAGGGGTGTTGTACTCTATAATGGGTCTAATGAATGATGAGTAGAGGGGAACAATGACCTCTTTTTTTCTGGATGAGAAACCTTTTGTGATGAGGTGTGCAATTAAAAGGATTTCCTGACTACTGTGGAGATGTGATTATCAAAGGAGAGACTACTGTCCACCTGTGTCCCAAGGTCTCTTATCACACTTTCGGTGTTAAGTATACTACTGCCTATGTTGTAGTTCATGGGTACAGAGTTTTTACCAAAGGGGATGACAATGAACTTTTTGGCACCGAGCGTGAGGCCATGGCTTTGGCATCAGGCATCTGTCTCAGTGAGGCCCTTTTGTAGGATGTCCACATCGTTAGGAGTTTCAATTATGGCTCCTAGTTTGCAGTCATCTGCAAACTTCATTAGCCAAAGACCTTCTGTGTTAGCCTGTACTTCAGAGAAATAGATTCCAAACAGGAGAGGACCCAGGAATGAACCCTGTGGTACTCCAGTTATCACTGGTGTGAAGTCGTATTTGGAATCTGCTACTTTCACAGTGTGGGTTCTGTTAGTGAGCCACTTGGAAACCCATCTTGTGACATAGGGATTTATACCTAGTTAAGTAAGTTTATCTATAATTCCAGATTGAGGGATGGTGTAGAAGGCCTTGGCAAGATCTAGATAGGCTGTGTGAACCACCTTACCCTCATCTACAGCTTTAGTGACTGCTTCAAAGAAGTCTATCAGGTTTAGGAGACATGATCTGCCTTTTACAAACCTGAACTGGGAGGGGTCCAGAGTTTGGAGATTACCAATGTCTTTGTATATAAGTTCCATGATGATACATTCCATGGCCTTGCAGACCAGGCTCATCAGGCTTATGGGGCAGTAGTTCCCTGGGTCCGTGGTGGCTCTCCCCTTGTGGAGTGGGATAACCATCTCTGTGTGCCATTCAGCAGGCACAAAGCCTGAGGTGAGGCTATGATTGAACATGGCACTTAGGTGGGGTGCCAGTTCTTTCTGTAGTTCATGTAGAACGCAGCCTGGGATGTTGTCTGGTCCCATGGATGCTTTGTTCTTGGCTTTGGAGAGTGTGGTTTTTACCTGTGCAGCCATGATTGCAGGAACTTTGCAGTCTTCCAGTACAGAGATGGGCTCTTCAGGGGGTGAGAGGGGGGTAAAGTTAGCACTGAACCTATCTGCCAGGATGTTGGCAATAACAGTTGGGTCTGTATATTTAGTGCCATTGTGCTGTAACTCAGAGCAGATATGAGTGTTGCCATTGAGATTCTTGACATAGCTATAGAATGCTTTGTGGTTGTCTTTAGAATCAGTGACGATTTTGTTTTCGTAACGAGCTTTGGAGAATTTTATCAGGGATCGCAGCTTCTTACTGAGGCTGACCAGGGAGCTCCTCCACTCATGGGATTTTAGTCTCTTTTGCAACAGTTTCTTCCTTCTGTTGTACAGTTTGTTTATGGCAGGGGGCCACCAGATTGACTTCCTTTTTTGGAGCATAGCGTCTTGGTTCTGTTTGAAATAGCACAATCCATGCACTCGTTAAGTGCTTATAAAGTGCAATTGTGTAGGATTCAGTAGCCATAACTGTATTGTCAGTCTGCATAGGTGTCATGAAGTTCACCACTTCTGTCTTAAGAAGCATGAAGTTGGCTTTGGAGAAATTTTTTTACCATGGTTTCCTTAATGGGGGGTGGGGGCAGGATGTGGATATCTAGGGTAATTAGCTTATGGTCAGATCGGACCAATGAGGCGTTGACTTCAGGTGTGGAACACCGGTCACTCATGTTGGTAATGACTAGATCTAGGATATTGCTGGCCCTGGTGGGGGTGTGGATAAGTTGATCCAGGGCACTGGAGTTTATGAATTCCAGAAAGCGTTGAGTGAAGGAGTTGGTACATGAGTAGTTTTCCCAGTTAATGATGGGGTAGTTGAAATCGCCCATTATTAGGGTGTTTGGTTGAACCCTAATATTTTCCAGTACATCAAGAAAAGAGGAGTTGGAATTCTGGGGCATGGTGGGGGATCTGTAGCAAGCTACAATTACTAAAAATAGGCTCAAACTAAATAGGAAAAAGTAATAGTATCATCAGGTTTTTTTTTTTATTTTTTTTTACATCCACCATTTTCTATCCCCCTACCATCATCTTAATAGCTACCCCAGTACCCCATGTCCTACTCTGGATCTACTGGCCACTCCAATATCCACTGGACTAGCACTACATTTACAGCCAGGCCCAGTGAAAAGCTTAAGTGTGTCTGGAGGGGGTGATGGCTTATCTCTTCCCAGCTTGGGAGTTTCTATCTTAAACTTATCCCTGGTGCCATGACAATATCTGTGGGGTCACGCAATGGACAGGCAGTTTTGAACCTCTCCACACTTCAGCAAGGAGCTGATGCTGTCAAGCTGCTGCACCCTGCTGCTGTAGCCAGGAAGTTCCAGTCACGTTGTGTGCCCAAACACATGCATCCAGCTCCTCAGAATGAGCTCCCATTCCCCCTACTACTGCAACAAACGCCTGAGCCACTAAACAAACCCAGGCCCACTGGGCTGTAGTCGGGGCTTTATCCCACTTGACCACTGGAGTTGCTTAGAGTATCTTCACATTTGGTAGATAATCCCTCCCATCATCATATCGTCTTGACAACACACCTCTATAAAAAAATGCATAGTTAGGGACTTACGTACCATATACAATTGCTCCTTTGGGTTGCATCACAGAACACATATCAAGCACTTAGAAAGACTTCAAAAGTTCTTAACCATAAAGATCACAGGCCTAACATCTCTATGCTACCAAGAGAAGTTAGAAAATTCATGCCTTTATTCAGTGTCTTTTTCTTTTTTTTTCCTCTTTGTTCAAACATTTGAAGTAAGATAATTTTCTTGTTTACCATGCTATTAGAGACCCTGATTATTCTGGACCGTCTGTTTCCCTGTGAATACAATATCCCCACCAATACTATAATCAGGAACCTAAATCTTCATCAGTTGATAAACAAAGCACATTGGATGGACAGGTTTATAACTCAACATGTCTCAAACCTCTAGAATAAACTTCCCCTGCATGATAAGTAGCTTGACTCATTATCTTTCTGTAAACCAAAACTAGATGAATGGATGGGTACCCATAGCTTTATTCAATGATTGACTGGTATGACTCTCACTCTGGTGCTGTTTGTTTTGTAGGTATGGAGAAGGTCAATCAGAATAGGGTCCGTGAGTGCCTTGTATTCCAGGCATAAATCTCCCCTCAATAGCCTGTGGGAGACAGAATGCGGAGATAAGGCTTTGAGGTGCTCTGCATATGACACATTATTTACGGTCTGCATGTCCTCCCCATGGTTAAGTGGGCATTCAAAAGACATGCGTAAATGGGCGTGCCTTCGTTGAAGATTGAATGTAAAGGTGGCACCTCGGCATTCGTGAAAATCTAGTGCCAATCATTAGCGGACCGAAGTTCCACTGTGGCGACCCCTAACCGGGAAAAGCCGAAAGACAACAACAACAACATTCTTTTAGTAAGGAACCTCTGTGGACATTCCAATCAGTGGATGTGCCTGGTTAGATACCTACCAAAGGGGGCATTCTACTCAATGTTAGGATTGATGAGTGCTGAATACAGTGGAACAATGACCACTTTGAACATGGATGTCATACCTGTTTTTTAGTTGTGCAACATTGAATGATTTCCTCAATACCACAGACACATAATGGCCAAGTTCCTAACTACTGGGTGGACTCTTATGGGTGTGTTGTCAATATGGTGGTTCTAGGGATAACTGAATACACACACATCAAAATGGAATAAATGTAGATTTGCCTATACAGAGTCTTTTCCAACTGATGTACTTACTTTAATAAACAGAGTGCCAGTGTTAGACATAAAATAGCCTGGAAAAGGATAAGTTTTATCACAGCCAAAGACTTCAGTATAAGGTGATATATTGATGAACTGGCATTGTTTACAACTTCTTCAAGGAAAGGTACCTCTTCTTTTAGGAATACCAACATTTTCTTGTAACTGTTTCAAATTATTGCTTATATTATTCAGACATTTTAGTCCTCACAGCCTATGTTCATTTTGAGTTCCCCAAAGCTACCTTTCAGTTTTGTTGCATAATTTTAAGATCTAGCAGTCTAAAGAAAAATATAGGCTACAAGCCTTTTAATAAACTCTGTTGACTATTATGTTGACTTACAAAACTACCATACATATTTAAAATCTTCTGATACCTTGTTTTCAGTGTTTACTATATTCTTTTCCTGATCAAACAGTTTATCCTGCAAAATTAATTTCACAAGTCTTACAAATGTGCCCTTTAACCACATTCCTTTTACATCATATAATGAATTATTTCTTTCAAAATCCAAATAAAAAATTAAAAAAGTGTCATTCCTATAATAGTACATTGCGCATTCTTTAAACTTTTATTCCAAATTACATTTGCATACAAATAAATTATCTCACTGATTGTATTATTTTTGAAAATTTGAAATGTGAATGTGAAAACTCTTGTACTAATATTCAGTTCTGAAATTAATAAACAAAGCTCATCAATTAAACCCTGCCACCCAGACAAAAGATTGTGAATAAAATATGCATAGTTAATGTAAACTTTCCCAATCAACCAATAGTATGTCTTTTGAAACTTTGTTACAAGCTCTAATTAATTCCTTTATTGCGGACATCGCCTTAGACAACTTATTGATCTCGATACTTTATTCAAGCATTTTTAGAAAAAGATTGCTCAAGCGTAAATTGCTAATGTGAAATAATCTATTCTTTTACTAATGATTAAAGGTTAGAAGTGTCCCAGAATTACATTTGTTTACTATGGGATTGTTGCAGCTGCCATATAATGGAGTCTAGTCTGCTGCTACTTAAATGGCTTGTTCACCCACCTCGTCCCATTACTGAAATTCTGTATTGGTTGCTGGTCCTGACTAGTAATAGTACCACGGCAAGTTAAGGTTATTCATTGGTTACAACTGCTTTCTTTGCTGATCTCTGTAATTATATTTCATGTTTAAAAGAGTTTACCAAATGATGTTATAACAAGAACCTTGCATTCTTATTTTTGCTGTTTAAAGAGACCAAAAGCCCAGAATTCTAAGTGCATGGGAGAATATGAAAGTTATGGCAGTGTTTTATATCTTTTGCCGATGCTTTTGTGGTGTTGTTTTTCCTCTAGATTTCCTAATACTATTGAGCTGATGTTTATGGTGAGTACCTTTATATAAGGGGTTAAAAACAAACAATGCACACGTCCACCATTAGTGATTATCCATTATTGTTTGTATACCTTAACTCAGCATAATTTTCAGTAGTTTTATTAAATGGTAGGGTTTGTCATGTATATTTCATGAAGGAATACTTGCTAAAATAACCCCTTTTTTGTTTAGGTTTTCTTTGGGTTTGGATTTTTTTTCCTATAACATTTTTATTTTTTTTTTATTCAATAGTGGGCATTAACTGCAAGGTAAAGTTTGGCACTTGACTTTAGGTTGTCTGTGTGCTTAATGTTTGCAACTTCCTTATTGTGTCATGTGCTGCTGTGTCCATAGTTAGCAGATAAAAACTTCTTTATAAGCAGTGCAGATGGAAGTAATAATTTAAGACAATTTTTGGATGTCTAGGTTTGGTTCATACAGAGGCCTAAAATTTTTAACATGCTTCAACATATAAGTATATATTTTGTGAACGGATATAACTCTTTCCAAAATTTTCTCCCAACTTCCTGAATGCCCTCGATTATTTTTAAGTATTTAACTTTTTACATTCATTTTAGCAGCAGTTGAAGAGATGTGGATTTAAAGATTATTCTTACACTTCCTGCTTCAGTCATTTTTCCAGCTTGTACCTGAAGCAGGTCTTTTATAAAAGGTAAAAGCAAAGAGAATGAGGAATTATATATGCAGTTCTCTTCTATATGCCATGTTGTTTATAAACAAAAATCAACTGTAAAAATATTACTCATCTTTTATAGTGGCACACTGGCAGCCTTGGAGATTAGCAGTAAATATCAACAGTTATCTTCAGATCAGGCTTAAATCTACAATCAAGCTGAGATTGTGTCAGGCCCAGCAGTAACTTTGTTTAATATCTCTTGATTGTCCTTTGAATGATTTTTAAATACTTTTTATCTTATATTTCTTGAAGAAAAATCAGCCAAAAATCCACTGTTATTTAAAAAATATATAAAATTGAAAATTAGGTTAAATAATTAAATTTATACTACTCTGTGAGTCTAAAATAAGTTACTCCTTGGGTAACATTCTATGCCAAAAAGTCATTCCATGCCTGATTTTGAAAAAAAGGGCTCCAGGATTCCTCAAGCTGCACAGATAAACTTAGGGTTTTAATACACATTTTAAAACAAGAATTAAGTTCCCTGCACTATAATAATTGAAAATTTTGCACTGGCACTGAATGCCAAAGTAAAACTTCAACAAAGTATCACTGTTGCCTATTATTACTAGCAATAATTGCCATCTTGATTCATATATCTAGCCAATAATATTCATGGTTATAAGAGTGGAATACTTAGCATATCTAGCATATACAGTAAATGGTATAAACCATTTTTCCTGCAATTCCATTAATAAGACTGCAATAAAATTATAATGGTAAAACTTAAGATTTTGTTTTCCTGCAGGCAAGTAGTTCCTTATGGAATTGGAAACCCAAACAAAAGACGCAGAAGGGATATAGGAAAATGCTTGTGTGTCGACAGCAGGGATGTTGAATGTCTGCACTTCTGCCAGCCTCCATCACAATTGGAAAAGTAAGTATACAGGCAAACAGTTAAAATGTGATGATAGAAAAATGACCTCTAGACAACAGGAGGCTAGCTATATATCATCAGAGCTTCAACTTATTTAAGAGTTTTCTGACCAAATATACAGACTTAACATGTGGAACTAAACATGCATATTTTGAGAGATTTGTAGTTGACCAAATTATTTATTTATTGATTTATTTATTTATTTACTTATTTACATTTGTTTACCAGGAAATTCCAACTGGACACAGGTCCTTTTTCAGTGGAGGCCCGGGGAGAAAAGCTCCACAGAACAATAAATGTGCAGCAGAGTACATGAAGAACAACTGAATATACATACAATAGACAAATAATACATACTGCAGCAAACAAATGGCTTTTGGTTTAGTAGCTCAGAATTATTTAGACTTTCTGTATCACTGACTTGTCTCAGTTAGGGAGAGATCACCCTTAAGTATTGCTCTCTCTCTCACACACACGCACACACACACACACACACACACACACACACACACACACACACACAACACACACACACACGTGTATCGTGTATATGTATATATATATATATATATATATATATATATATATATATATATTCCTGTTTAGCTGTATTTTTGACATGGACTATTTTTTAATTAGACATTGTTAGATTGATTATAAAACATCTGTTCTGAAATCTAAATTCAAAGATATGAAGATTACAATATTCACGTGTAAAAATACTTATCAGAATTGCATTTGTTATTAACAGTTTTAGTATGACTGAATTTTAACAGTCTATTTCACTGACATTATTTATAATCAGTAGAAATATATGGCCAGTTTCAAAAGGTTCAGGGTAACAATGAGAGCCAACGCCGTGTTGTCTCACTACCTTGAAATTGAAGTTCATCCCTGTGACTCGAAATGACATCTTCCTGCAGGGTTGGGGGGTCGGATTATGTATAAGTAAGTCCATTCTTTCTGCCAGTCAGTCTCCGCGTTCTGGGACTTACTGTAGTGGGGCCCAACATTTCAGATGGTTTCCAGCTCATATGTATACTGCAGCACAGGGAGCAATGTATATCAAATACATACCTATTTCATGCTAAGATAAGCAATAGTTAAAGTAGCTTCAGTTTTTAGTGCATTTTATATACATGAAACGATAACTTTTTCCATAGGTGTAGAAAACAACTGTCTTAGTGATACCATCTAGTATATATTAAAACAGTCTCCCACACACAAGTTTGTTCTTATCTTAAACATAGTTGTCATATCTGTATATATGTACAGAAATCTCTCTTTTTTCATATCTCTTTCTTTTTTGTTCTTGTGTTTTTAATATATATATGTAGAAAAACACCTCCTAACTCCACCAAGCAAAGCAAATCTACGAAAGCGATGACCACGGCAGGCTGAGAAAATCCAATTTAATATGCCACAAATAACGTAAACACAATTAAATACACAATAAAAATGAACGCATTCACATAAACAGCGTTTTCGTCCACAGGGACTTCATCAGATGTAATGCCATATTAATTTAAATGGATCATTTTATATAAAACCAACTTAAATAACATCCAATCATAGTTCTTTCACAATATGAACCTACAAATCAACGTTCTAGCTACTACATAGTATAAAATTTCATCACTTCCTTTTACAACCTTAATTGTTTCATTAATATTATCTGAATCAATAAATTACTAAATAAAGCTTTATTTTATAAAACTCCCTATATTTGTTATGTTGACATTTTACAATAAAAACTGTAAAACCATTTTTTTGTTTAAAACTTCTATTTAAAATATATACTATTAAATATAAAGTCAAAAAACTACCTGTGTAAACCTGTATTTTCTAAATAGGGTAAGGGTGACACCTACTGTCCAAACATGGTAATGCATACTCCTTCACAACTTGGCTGATCTAATTTTCAAAAGTGGCAAAATAGAAATATATTCATTTAGCCCTGGTTTCTTATTTGCCTCCAAAGCCACTTGCCACCATAATTCTTTATAGGCAATATATTCTTCCCAAAGGCCTCCTCTTATATTCCTTTTTATTTGGTCTAGGACAAAGAACAAAAATTTGGCTCCTATACAAGTCCTTGTGTGCCTGTATAATGCATTTGTGTCTTTTTCTTTTTTAACATCATACATGTGTTCGTAAATACGCCTCTTTAGAGTCCTTTCTGTCTTTCCTATGTAGAATGACTCACACTCCATGCAAATAGCCAAATACACAAGTCCTATAGAATCACAATTGTAGTACCCTTTACTTTTTATACTTCTTCCCCTACTTATCAGGTAAACATTGTCTTTATTAATAATGTGCTCACATTGTTTGCATTTACCACATTTAAAGGTTCCCACCCTAACCCTATTACCTAATTGGCTTCTTTTATTACTACAATTATTATTTTCCAAAATTCCTTTTATATTTATTGGGTTTTTGAATATCACTCTTGGTGTCACTTGGGGTAGTCCTTCCAAGTCGGTGAGGGCCATAAATCTTTCCCATTCTCTCTGGAATACAAATTTTATATTTTTATTCAATAAATTGTATTCCATAATCAAAGATTTTTGAAAATTTCCTACTTTTTCCTCTTCTATCTTATTGTGTTCACTAGTTATACCAAAAATAGGTTGAAATCTTCCTTTTCTTCCCTCTTCCACTTCGGATCTAATATTTCTAATAAATACTAAAGGATATTCTCTGTCGAGAAACATTCCTTCCAATAAATCACATTCCACTTTAAATTTTCCTTCATCGTTTGTCATCCTGGACCCCCTCACAAATTGCCCCTTTACAATGTTTTTTTTGCAATATATTGGGTGGGCACTTTTGTAGTGTAAAAAGGAATTCACATATGTGGGTTTTCTGTATACACATGTTTCAAAACTTTTGTCTTTTTTTGTTATTTCAACATCCAAATATTGAATATTAATTCCAGAATAATTATAAGTAAATTTTAAGAAGTCAGTAGTTTTAGCTATATATTCAATAAATTCTTCTAATAGTTTCTTACCCCCTATCCAAAAAATTATTATATCGTCAAGAAACCTCTTATATAACGTCCAACACTTGACATAGGCGGACTTCAATACATACTGTTCCTCCCAGTTTGCTAGTACTAAATTAGCAAAGGTAGGTGCACAGGCTGCCCCATTGATACACCTTGTAATTGTTGAAAAATTCTCCGTTAAAGGTTAGAAAATTATTTTTCAATACCATATCCATTAAACCTGTGCACACTACCTTTTCTTCTAGAGTTAATACACTATCCCCAAAAATCTCTTCTTCGAACATTCTTATACCAGCCTCATAAGGTATAGATCCAAATAGGTCAACAATATCAATGGTGACGAAAATCAATTCTTCATCAAAAAGGCTATTGTTCAACCCTCTCAATAGATCCCATGAGTCTTTTAAGATGGCCTCCTTTTGTAACCATATATGCTTAGCCTTTTGATCAACATATTTTGCCAAAGAATTCGTTTTAGACCCCCCCGCTGAGACAATGGGTCTCAGGGGGGGGTCAAAACTATTTTTGTGAATCTTTGGTATGCCAAAGATGGCCGGTATTATAGGTTTTTCAGTTTTCAGAAAGGCGTACGTTTTCATAGTAAACAAATTTTCATTAAACATATCCTCTAAAATATTATCAATGCGTTGATATGCTGTATTAATT
>NC_056725.1:242755865-242840865 GCF_019279795.1 Protopterus annectens | reverse complement strand
AAGAGGGATCCTTTTGCAAAAAGCCTCTTATTATAAAAAAATACTAAATAAAGATATTCAAAACTTGGAAACGAAAATTAAATTATTGGATCAACGACTGATTCAGAATTTTAATGAACAAACAGAGAAAGAACTATTTAAATGTCAGAAGGATCTCTTCTTAAAACAAAATAGTAGATTAACATTCCAAGAATATAAGATGTTAGCGAGATATGCTTATCACGTTCAAACACCATCGAGAACGTTGGCTAGGATCATTAATCAATCAAAAACAACACTACAAATTTTGGAAATACAATTTAATAATAAAATATATTCTAAAACAGAGGATATTATTAATATTTTTGAGAAAATATATACAAAAATTTATGATGGGCAAAAGGATATGTCCTTGCATAGAATCTATGAACAATTTTTACAATCAATTAAGTTTCCAGAAATAGGAGAGGATATTCAAAATTATTTAGTTAAACTGATATCTGAAGAAGACATAGTATATACAATTCAACATATGAAATCACATAAATCACCAGGTCCCGATGGGATGACAGTGGAGTTTTATAAAAAGTTTGCGGATATTTTTGGTAAGATACTTTCAGTTATATTTAACTATATAATTAGGAATACTATTAATGATCCTCATCTTAACGCCTCAAAGACTATTTTTATACATAAAGCCAATTCAGATCCTCAAAACCCCGATAATTATAGACCGATATCATTAATGAATGTAGACATGAACATTCTAACCTCCATTATAGCATCTAGACTGAAGAAAATCATGACTCATATAATATCCAAAGAACAGGCTGGATTTATGGCAGGTAGACAAACCAGTGATAATACTCTTACATTACATACTATGATAACACATGCTAAACAAAATAATCTTAATATCTATGCCCTTATAATTGATGCACAGAAGGCCTTTGACAGGGTTGATACAATTTTTTTGTTTGCTCTTTTACCTTATTTTAATATATCCCATGAATTTGTTCAAATGTTGCAAATATTATATAGTAATCCTTATACTACACTGTGCATTAATAGAAGCCTCTCCAAAAGAATACAGATTAAGACTGGAACACGCCAGGGCTGCCCTTTGTCCCCTTTACTATTTAATCTTTATCTTGAACCTCTGTTCTTATATATTAAACAGAATATCTATCATAATGTCCCAATAATTTATGGAACTAAAATCTTAATGGCAGCTTTTGCGGATGATCTTAATATTTATTGTGCATCTCCAATATTTGACACTGACAAATTATTGAAGGCTGTTAATGATTTTTCAGAAGTCTCTAACTACAAAATTAACTTGGAAAAAACAATATTTTTCCTTTAAAGACACCTAAACCTTTTTCGTTATTGCCTTTGGTTGGGCAGGTAACATTTAAAGAAAAAAATAAATATTCAGGTATTGAGTTTTCTACAGACAATAAAGACTTCTACAATAATGACATTAAAACAATTTGGGACCAAATAATTTCTGATTTCGGGAGGTGAAAGAATTTACGATTGCCACTACTAGCAAAAGTTTCAATTGTCAAAATGAATGTGTTACCACGATTACTTTATATTTTTAGGTCAGCCCAATTAATACTTTCGAAGACATTTTTTAAAAAAATTCATAAAGAATTGGTTAAATTCATTTGGGAACCAAAAAAAAACAGGATATCTTATGATAAATTAATGACCCCAAAAAATAAAGGAGGACTGGAGTTGCCTAACTTCAAATTGTACTACCTAATCATGAACTCTAATAGAATTCTAAGAATTACCAACTATGATACAACTACTACTAAGTGGACACCAACTTGGGTGATTTTGAATTATAAATATATTTTAAAGTTAAACATTAATCCTAAAGCAATACCCTTTTTAGGTAAAGATACTTTGAAAATTTATGAGATTATTGAACACATTAAAACTAACATATTATCTATACAAGATTTATTTCAATCTTTGGATCTGGGTCAGTATATGATGGTTTTTCAACTCTTTCATAGGAATCCTAATTTAAAATTGAACAATCAATTAATTGATCTTAAAAAGTTTCCAGTGATAGTTAATTTAACTTTGATCGACATATACAAATATCTGGACCACTCGGCCAATCAAATAAGACAAGAATTTAACTTACCCAAAAATGATCTTGTTATTTTGAGACAAATTAGAGAACTTGCTATGAGCTACTTTATAAATTTTAAAACTGAAGATGAAAATGTTAATAAATGCTTTGAGTTGTGGCAAGCCCTCCAACAGGATGTTTTAAAGACTTTAAATTTCATGATAAAATTCTGTTATCCAACTATTGGGAAGAGAACATTTTAGTGACAGACAAAAGTAAGATGTTAAAAGCAATTGACCTGACTATCAAATCTACTTCTCTTCAAAAATTGATGTATACCCAGTTGATGATATGGAATAATGCATATTATACATGCCTTACCCTGCATAAATTTAATTCTAAAAACTCTCCAACTTGTCCATACTGTAAAAATCAACCGGCTGATCTTCTTCATATGTTCTGGAGCTGTAAATGCATATATAAGCTTTAGAATTCCCTCAAGATTCAACTTCAGAAGATGGGTTACCAAAGTACAACGTTGTCATGGAAATTTACGATTTTACATATTCCTCCAAAAGAACACCCTAGATCACAAAGTACTATATATATTAATATTTTTCTGTTAATGAAGCTTTATATAGCCACTAATTGGTTAGACCCATCTAAAACATCTTGGGAAAGCTTTAGAGTTTTGGCAACAAGGCATATATTAGCTCATAAACTACTCTTAAGTCTGAATAATAAAAACATTAATAACCCAAAAATTTGGGAACAGATATTTAATATTATATTAGCATAACACTTTTAATTTGAAGGTATTCACATTTATAAACTTGCTTGGAGAGAATTTTGTATTTAAACTGTATATTACTGGAAATTTTATTAACTACCTTTTGTTTTTTCTCTATTCTTAATGTTTACATGGAAGCATTCTTGTAAATATTGTATATTTGTTTGGTGTGATAGTTAGTGATATTAGTTAGTAGTCTTTTGTTTTGTATTTTTTCTTTTAAATTTTTGTGTTTGTTTTTACTTGTGTATGAAAATAATATAACAATAAGGATTTATTATGGAAAAAAAACCTTAAGGTGTGAAAGGGGTACATCAGAGGCACTGTTGTATGAGACCAAGGGAGTGAGGATGGTGGAAAGAAAGATAGTGGTCCTGAAAGAGACAAAGAAGTTAGAAGAAGAGTTGTATGTTTCTGTCATTTGAAGAGAAACATGAGAAAAAGAGGCTGCAAGATTAGTAGCAAGAACTAGCAGAAGAGTTTTGTGTTTTATCTGTTTGGAAATGAAAGCAGAAGTGATTTAGCAGGTTTTATAGCTGCTTGGTTTCAAAGAATAAGAAAAGAATAGAAGAGTGTGACATGATGACAGAGAAAGCAGATGTTACCTCTTTAGAAAGCAGCCTGGGCAGACAGATCAGGTATATAGAAATATTTTGAATTGCTCCTGAAGTTATTTAAAATTTGATGTTTGTCTAAGTTCTGTAGACAATGTAAGGTGTGTCTCCAGGGTGAGTAGCAGATTTTTGTGACAGAGTTACATTTTGATGTTTGGATCTCAGTTTGCTTGTTGTAGTATTGCATTATAGAAGTTGACTAATGGTAGGACATACTTCAAGTTTATACATGATTGTATGTGCTACTTTGAGTTGAAAGTAAATTAGTCTGTTTTGTAGTTCAGTCAGCCAATGTTTGTTGAGGGCTATTCAGTGGTGTATCTTATTCCTGAGGATTCAAGTGTCACATCTGATGAGGGGTCGTTTCCTGGCTGTCTGGAAAGGAACAATCAGAGGATTCAGTGCATGGCTAGCACAGAAGGTGGAGAGAATTGTGTGAGGCTATGTAGGTTCAGGAGGCAATCAGAATGAGAGTGTATAAAAAAAGAAAAAAAAACAGTTGCACACTACAGCTACAAAGAGGCAGTGTTTTAATATGTCCTTCATTTTCCATGCTCATTTCAGAGAAAACATTGCTGACATAATGATTAAATGTGAAACTTCAACCAAATATTATGCCAGTTGTCATCTTTTAATGTTACTGTAGCATGTCTCTGAATGTGTACCACTGTTTCACTGCCAAATAGCACTGATTTAGCTTTGGATCTTTTAGCTATGGCCTGTATTTCTCTTTAACATGTTTCCAAGTAGTGCACCTAGAAGTTCTAACAGATTCAGATTTGCATGTTTGTCATCAAAATACCATTACGTTTCCTTTTGGAAATGCACTGTTTGTGGTTTGCATATCTGTAGGTATTTTATGTACGATGTAGGATATGAACCAGATTACTTTCAGCACACGTTGATGTTCAGCAGCAGGGATATAGAAAAAAAGATTGAGTGTTTATTCAATTTTACATGGATTTAAGGAGGGAGACGAGATAGATGATGGGTGAGGTATAAATGAAAGTTTTTTTTTTCTTTTGCCAAGTGGTTCAAACTGATATTGAAATTTTATCTCTGCAGAAGAGTTTCTAGACGTGATAAAGGAAAACCAACAATGACACCAGGGGAACAACATATCTGAGAAAGGTCAAAACATGGCTATTGTTAAATTTGGGAGCAGCCCCACAAATACAGGCTATAAAGTCAGTGATACAAGAAGCTAGCAGGATACTAATGGAGGTGTAGCCATCAGTTGTGACATATTTACAAACTGAGTCAGTCAGAGAGATTTCATGTGGAATTTATTGTCAAGCAGTAGTTACAGCTGCTACAGCTGGCACAATAGTCACATATAATCATGAAATATTTGTATGTGACGAGTTTTTAAGTCACACCTACACAATTTAATTGTAGCATGGTAGTCAACATGCTTAACATTCCTTAAATGATGAAAATAAAAAAGAAATACACTTGTTGAGATAAATAAACTGCTGGAAATAAAAACAAAAATGCATAACAGCAAACACCTGTGGAATAAAACAGTGCCAGGAGTTATAAAAAAACATTTATTCGCTCATAAAATTATAAAGGTAAGCGCTTTCACATCTGCTTCATCAGACCTTCTACAGAAAATGAATGAATTAGCATGCTTATATATGCAAACATCAATAAAAGTAAGGGACCAATCACTTGAAGCATTATATTAAACTAAGCATAAATATAGCATATGCATAATAAAAAATAATTAAACTAGTAAAACCTGTAAGGAAATAAAATCACTCAATGCTTCAAGTGATTGTTTTTTTTATAACTCATGCCACTGTTTTATTCTGCTGGTATTTGAAGTTACACATTTACGTTTTTATTTCCATCGGTTTATTTAGCTCAACAAGTGTATTTTTTTTATTTTCTTCATTTTTTACTGTACTTGTTGGGAGCATGGCTGAGGGGTTCTCAGATGACTCAGTGAACTACAATTCCAAGAATGCTGCTAGGGGGCTTGGCGAATGACATGATAGGCTCACGCAATGCCTATTGAAGAACAACCCTCTAATGTTACAAGAAGAAGTCAACAGACAGGAAATTGTAGGTGAACCTAGCATGGATGTTGAAGCATTTGTTAGGGCAGTCAGCAACCTGGAATTAAATCTTCTTAAACGTAAATGCCTCCAGACTCAGTGACAGCACTTTGAGGTTTGTCTACATAAATGAATTGTACCCAGAGGTTTAAGGATTCTAAAAATGTCGACTTATGGTGAACAATATCCAGACCTGCTTGCAAGTTGGCAGAAGTTTAATATAGAGTTGAGCTTTAATTATTTGAATCTATTAAATGACTTTTTTAAACCTGAGGAAGAAGCCCTTGCCACAAAGATTAATGAGCAATTGAATGGCCTATATGACTGCTTCCCTAGGGAAATGGTTGACTCATCATTTGATAAACTTACTGACACTGCTTTACTGTTTGAAAGAAAATTGCTTCAGCAAAAGCAGCTTAAGTTTGAAAGGGATAGTAGGGATTTTAACTTGGGAAATGTTTTCACTTGGCCCAAAAACAGTATCCCTCCACGTAACAGCTCTAGATTAACCACCCATCAGACTTCCAATAGTAATGAGCATATTAATTCTTCCATGGGTGTAACAAGAACAGCATCCAGGAATGACACTACAGTTTTTTCTACTACTACTAAGTCTCATAATGGATCTTGCAGTAAGGAACCTAGCAGCATAGTGACTGAGAGATCTGCTGATAATCATTCTTCTATGAACAGTGATCCTGATACCAATGGGGTGAATGGCCTACAAGGGGATATAACCCTAGTACTAGGCAATGATGTGAAATGGAAAATACCGCTGAGCCTTAACAACAGCATGGATGGCAGAAATCCCAGGTACAGCAATGGCTCTATCACTTTCCCTTTACCCATTGGTAAGGACCAATGTTCCAACAGGAATCGCTCACAGAGCAGGGGAAGGACAAAAAGGAAAATCCCAGTTGAAGAGAATACCAGTCAATCACTCAAGACAATGTGGAGACAAGTCACAACTTGATTGGAACTTGTCCAAGAGATGTTTGACCCCCCCCCCACGAGTTAAGTGTACTGGGGAAGGGTCTTTCCTTTATACGTGCACAACATGGAGATGTGACAGATACTGGTCTAGATATTAGGATGTTTTCACGGAATATTTCACTGAAAATACAGTATGGGTGGTGGGAATCCTGATGATGTTAATATTAATATTTTCAAGAAACTGAGCCTGTTTATGCCTAATCCACACCATCTTCTAGATGTATTTGTTAAATTAGTAGAAAATGATTTTATTCAAGCCTTTGAGAGCTCCAGAACTAATTATTATAGTAACTTTACTCAGTATGAGAAGACAGCTCTATATACATTACAAAATGACATGACTATATCCATTAGACCAGCTGATAAAAGTGGCTCCATTGTAGTGAAGGATAGGTCAGACTATTTTAATTCCATAAAGGAAATGTTAAGCGACAATCGATATTACACTGTTATCAATAAGAAAGATATAGATTGTCTTATAAGAACCATTAGGAGTACCTTGCATAATTGTTTACAAGATAAAATAATCAGTCTTGACTTGTATAACTCTTTTTTGATGTGAGCCATTGATTCCTGTCATACAGGGTCTTCCAAAGATCCATAAGGATAGCCACAGCCCACCGATGAGACCCATTGTTGCTGGCCTTAGTTGGAGCATGGAGCGCTTCTCTATATTTGTTGAGAAGCACCTACTTCTAATCTTAGATAGGAATGAGGTAGTGCTGAGGGACTCCAAACAGTTTTTAAGAGCTCTTTTTGACTATATTAAAATGCAATCAACAGATTTGAGGTACCTGTTGGTCACTATGGATGTACAGTCACTGTTTACCATAATTCCTAACCTGGCTGGTTTAATTTATGTGGGTAGATACTTGTCCAAGTACAGTGCATATGATCCTTCACTGTGTCACCTGATAGATCTTTGTATGAGTATAGTACTCAAGAATAATATCTTTGTCTTTGATGATGTTTATTACCAACAAAGAGATGTCGTGCCACCTCCAGTGCCAATAGCTACCCCAGTATGGTCATGGCTCAATGGGAAGCAGAGTGTATGTTTTCAACACCAAGTTTTCATCAATATGTCCCGTTCTATCGTAGATTTGTGGATGACCTGTTCCTTGTTTGGCCAGGCCGTCCTGATGAGTTAGTGAAGTTGCATCAAGATATGAACTCCTCTACCAGTTTTTTGAATTCTGTCTGAACTATTCAGACACTCAAGCTGAATTTTTGAATGTGCTTTTAACCAGACAGGTTGATGGTTCCCTCTGTACTGGTATATATAGGAAACCCTATTATAGGAATTCCCTGTTGCATTGAGATAGCATGCACCCATCACATGTGTTTAAGAATATAGTCAAGGGACAGGGGTTGAGAGCCTCTAGACTGAATGGGACAGATTATGGTTTCAAATCTGAGTTGTTATGCTTAAAAGGCAAGCTGACTGACAGAGGCTATAAAGAAAAGGAGGTTAATGATATACTTTGTAGCATACCTCCATTTAGCTCCAGTATAGCCAGACTGTACTACTCTGAACACTCCACTGATTCCAGTGATAGGGGACCAACTCCCATTAGACCCACCAATATCTCTGTTCCTCTAACTTACACCACTGACATTAGGATGACAATGAATGTTGTTAAGAGACACTGGAACATATTAACAATTGACCCCAACATCCAGAGGCTTGTAGGTGATACTCACAGATTCTAATATAAGAATAAGAAAAATCTAAAAAGATTATTTTGCTATCTAGATAACCAGAAACCTTGTGTGCCTGAGTGTGGAGCCAGTACATTGGCATGTGGAGCATGTAATTTTTGTAACTAGGTAGACAGTAGTGGGTGTTTTCAACATCCTGATAATGGACATATTTTTGATTTTAAGGTGCACGCAGCCTGTCTGACTTCACATGTGGTCTACCTTGCCAGCTGCATGGTCTGCCAAGCATTTTATGTAGGCAAGAGGGATAGACCTCTGAAAGACAGGATTAGGGAGCATTTATACAGTATCCATTGTGCTTCTGCCAACAATGCCTTGCCCAAACATGTTATGACCACTGATGCAAGACACTCCTTTAAGTTCATGGTGATTGACAGGATAAACCCCAGTGTCTGAGGTGGTTATATTAGAACCCTTACTGAAATGAGGGAGGTCAACTGGATGATTAGGTTAAGAGCAGATCAGGGCAGTGGTCTTAATGAAGAAGTCCCATTAAGACCTATTCTAAAGGGACAAAGCCTTAGAAAGTGATTACTGCTGAGTGTTATTAAAAAATACATATATAATGTTATTATATATATATATATATATATATATATATATATATATATATATATATATATATTTTTTTTTTTTCTATTTATATACATTTCTTATATATATTATATGTAAATTGTTGCATTATTTTATTTCACTTGTTATAGTACTTGCTTCAAACAGATCAATGTTGGATCAGTTTGGAAAGTATATTGACGCATTTGTTTGGGGAATGTTTGAGTGATTTTATCGGTTTTATTAGTTTAATTATTTTTATTATGCATATTTATGCTTGGTTTAATATAATAGTTTAAGTGATTGGTTCAACCTGTTTGCCTCACTTTGATTAATGTTTGCATATATAAGCATGCCAGTTCATTTTCTGTAGAAGGTCTGATGGAACAGATGTGAAAGCACTTACCTTTTTAATTTTATGAGCGAATAAATGTTTTTTATAACTCCTGACACTGTTGTATTCTGCTGGTGCTTGCTGTTACACATTCTGTAAATGATTTTTCATTTTGACTTGATCTGAGCCACTCTGGGTGAGGAACTAGTCTCAATGGAATATAGTTGGTCTTACTGTGATCATTTAAGTTAGCAAGACACTGTGTAGATAAAAGAATGTTTATGTGACTGGCAGACAAGACCACCATTTGGGAACTTATATAAATAAGGTCATTAAGAGATTTCCCAGTTCGATTCTTGGCTGGGGTGCTTTCTGTGTAGAGTCGGCCTGTCATCCTTGTGTTTGCATGGGTTTCCAATGGGTGGTCTGGTTTCCTCTCACATTCAAAAGACATGCAGTATGTGGACTGGATACTCTAAACTGGCCATAGGTGTCAATGTGTATGCAAGTGCAACAGTAGAGGAGAGGTCGCCTGTGAACGGATTTCAGGGGAACATAGATGCAGTAATGCATTTGTGCAATGTTATTATATATATTTTCTATTTATATACATTTCTTATTTATATTATATTTAAATCGTTGCATTATTGTTATAGTACTTGCTTCAAACAGATCAATGTTGGATCAGTACGGAAAGTATATTGACACATTTTTTGGGAATGTTTGAGTGATTTTATTTCTTATGCAGGTTTTATTAGTTTAATTATTTTTATAATTTGATAGAGAATGATTCAGGCATATTTACAGCAACCAGAAAAGCATGGAGATAGCAAGTCAATGAAGGAGTCTCAGTAATGTTGCTCTATGAAGACTACATTGCTCCTCAATGCAGTTTGCAAAATAGGTTCATAGGTTCGTACTAGGCTATCTGCCCTAGGGCATTTATAAGCCTAGCCAGAGTGTATGTGGCTTACACCACCCCTTAGGATGAGAATACTATGCCCTTTTAGGGTTTAGTTTACTATGCCTCTGTCTAGTAGTGACACAGAGATGACCCCCGGGGTAAACTTACGATCTCCCATCTACTCGTCGAGATTTCTCTTGAATAGAGTCAGTGAGGAGCTCTGCCTAACATGGACTGGGATTCTGTTCCAGAGTGTAGGGAGCCTCTGGGTTATGAATCTGTCCCTCCAGCACGTTCTATTTATTTCTGTGTTGAGGTTTAAGTCACTTGTTCTCGTGGCTCTGATGAATTTGGATTTTCTGAGGTGGAGCATGTCCATTAATTCAGGATTGGACATGACCTTGTACGTCAGGCACAGATCACCTCTGAGTAGGCAGTATGCGACTGAATAGAGCTGGAGTTTTTTCAGTCGGGCAGCATATGACATATGTTTAAGACCCTTTATCCTCTTGGTGAGGAACTTTTGGGGTCTTTCCAACTGCTGCAGGTGTCGGGTGAGATACATCCCAAATGGGGCATTGTACTCAATCATTGGCCTGATAAGAGAAGAGTACAGGGGCACAATGACCTCTCTTGATCTAGATGTGAAACCCTTCATGATAAGGTGGGCAATATAGAAGGTCTTCCTAACCACTTTGGCAATGTGAGTGTCAAATGAGAGGTTACTGTCAACCTGGGTCCCTAGGTCCCTGATTACCTCTTCCGTACTTAATGGATTACCGCCTATGTGGTAATTTGTCGGTACCTTGTTTTTCCCAAAGGGTATGACTATACATTTCTTGGCGTTCAGATTAAGGCCATGGCTCTGGCACCAATTATCCGTTTCTATGAGGCCTCTCTGAAGGATGTTTGTGTCCGCTGGAGTATCAATTATGGCGCCCAGTTTGCAGTCATCTGCGAACTTTGTCAGCCACAATCCTCCTATGTTTGCCTGTACCTCGGAAAAATAAATGCCGAACAAGAGGGGTCCCAGGACTGAGCCCTGTGGGACACCACTTGTGACTGGCTTAGAGTCTGACATAGCTCCAGCAACTCTGACCCTGTGGGTTCTGTCCTTGAGCCAGTTTGCAACCCATCTTGTGACATATGGGTTTACATTTAAGCTGGTGCGTTTGTCTATGATGCCCGAGTGGGGTATTGTGTCAAAGACTTTTGCAAGGTCAAGGTAGGCTGTGTGAACTGCCTTGCCCTCATCAATGGCCTTAGTGACTGTTTCAAAAGTCGACCAAGTTCAAAAGGCAGGATCTGCCCTTGACAAAGCCAAATTGGGTAGGATCCAATGTCTGTAGGTCCCCAATGTCTTTGTTTATGAGTTCCATAATGATCCTCTCCATAGCTTTGCAGACCAGGCTCGTCAAGCTTATGGGGTGGTAATTTCCAGGGTCCGTAGAAGCACTGCCTTTGTGAAGTGGGACCACTGTTGCCGTACGCCACTCTTTGGGTACGTATCCTGTAGTAAGGCTAAGATTAAACAGCAGCCTTATGTGTGGGTTTAGTTCCTCTTGGAGTCCATGTAGCACACAGCCCGGGACACCATCCGGTCCCATTGATGCTGTGTTTTTAGCTTTAGAGAGGGCGGCTCTCACCCGGGCATCTGAGATGTTAGGGAGGCTACACTCTGCTGGGAAAGTTATTTCTCCTTTTGGGGGGAGGAGAAATTTGCACTGAACCTGTCTGCCAGAATGTTGGCAATGTCAGTGGGTTCAGTGTATTTTGTGTCATTTTGGACTAACTCTGAGCATATCTGGGAGTTTCCACCCAGGTTTCTAACATAGCTAAAGAAGGCCTTGTGATTGTCTTTTGTGTCTTTTGTGATTTTTCTCTCAAAGTTGGCCTTGGATGATTTTATGAGTGATCGTAGTTTTTTGCTAGTACTGATCAGAGATGCCTTCCCTTTTAGGGATTTTGCTCTGTCATGTAGTAGCTTCCTCCTCCTGTTGTAAAGTTTGTTTATGGCTGGGGTCCACCAGACCGGGCGCCTGCCTTTGGGGAATGGGTCTTGGTTTTATTTGGGATTGCATGATCCATGCATTCTTGAAGGTGCCCATAGAAGGCATTTGCAAAAGATTCAGCAGTGTGGGTTGTGGTTTCCACTGGCCCAGGGGCCTTGAAAGATACCACTTCAGTCTTAAGAAGTGTGAAGTTTGCTTTTGAGAAGTTCTTCACTGTGGTCTTTTGTGCAGGGGTGGGGCGCATGTGGATTTCCAGTGAGATTAATTTATGGTCTGATCTTACCAAAGAGGGATGTACTTCCGGTGTGGAGCATTTTGTCCCCATGTTTGTGATGATCGGGTCTAGTATATTGTCTCCTCTTGTGGGAATGGTGACTAGTTGTTCCATTGCATTTGAGTTTATGAATTCTAGGAACCTTTGGGCTAGGGTATTGGGGCTTGAGTAATGTTCCCAGTCTATGTTTGGGTAGTTGAAGTCTCCCAAAATGATGGTATTTGGCGAGACATTCATACTCTCCAGTGTCTTCAGGAAGGCTGTGTGAGGTTCCTGAGTTTGAGAGGGTGGTCTGTAGCATGCTACAAACTGTAAGGCAGTTTTGCCTATGGTTAGTTGCACCCGGATAGTCTCCGATACTTCGTGCATTGCCACTAACCTGGAGGTGTGGGTATCTTTGATGAAAATGGATACTCCCCCTCCTTTTGTGGTTTGGTCCAAGTTTTGGGGCCAGAAAGCATGATATGAGGTAAAACCTGATAGTGCTGGGGTGCTCTCAGGAGCCTTGAACCAGGTTTCAGTCACTGCACAGACATCGATGTTCTCCATACTGAGGAGGGCTTGAGGCGTGCATCTTGAGGTTTAGACTTCTGGCATTGAGCAGCATTACCCTTAGTTTTTTTCCACTTGTGTTTTCTAGGGAGGTAGGTTTGTCATTTGAGCCTTGCCTAAAAAAGGCACTATGGGGGTGGCAAGAGCCTTGGCCATTATCCGGAAGCCCAGGGGTGACAGGTGCAAGCCATCCCTTGCGAAGCAGCGTGGCTTGTCAAGCATGTCATCCCAAACAGACAGACACTGGATCCCCTTAGAATGACACCAGTAATTAAGCCAATTGTTAAAACTGATCATTTTGTCTTTGTACTGCGGCATCATTCTTGGTGAGGGTAAGATGCTGCTCAGGGTCAGGGTCATACCGGCCTGGGCTACATAACCAGAGAGCTCCTCTATGTCTCTTTTCATGTAGTCCAGGGAGGTACGTCTCAGGTCGTTCACACCGGCATGTACAATGACTGAGTCATATTTGTACTTGCTGTGGAGTGACCTGAGTGCTTGGGTTATGTGGTGGATTCTAGCTTCCGACAGGCAGCTTACTGTGACCCTCTCCTTGTTCAGTCTGGTGAGTGGGACGTCAGTGTGCCTGACTATGGAGTCACCTATTACAAGTGTGTCTGGCATGTTGTTTGGCCTTAAGGGCTGTGACTGTTTAGCACACTGACTTTGTGAACTATGTGTTGCATGTGCTATGTCTTGAGGTGGTGGTTGCTTGGGTGTCTGCTTTGGAGGCCTCTGTTGTTTTGGTAGATTTTTAATCAGTGCCTCTGCGTATGTTTTTGTGTTTATGTGTTTGGTTTGCAGTTGTGATAGTTCTATGTGAGACTGGGTTTGTGGTGTGCGTGGTTACCTTCTCCTCCTGACTGGTCTTGCCAGTACTGAATTGAGAGAGCTCAGCCTCCAGTTTGGCTATATAGTTGCATCTCTTGCATATATTTGTATTTGTTGGGAGGAGGAGAGGGTTGTCTGTGTACATGAGGCAATTGTAACATTGCCTCAAGATTTCCAGATTCACCAGCTGAACAGGAGAGGACACCAGCAACTGACCCTTCAACATGCTAGAAATAGTGAAAAAGATTGCTGTGTAACTGAGGCAGAAAGGACCTATAGGGAAATGGGTACTCAACAGAATTTAGGTGAATGAAGTACTTTCGTTTGTTTAAGAGTGCTTTACCTGTATACAAAATGCTTTAGGAGCAAGTGCTGAGCTTTTCAGATAGAGTATAGGCTGTTTAGATTGCAAGTAGAACAGTTCTAAGGGAAAAATTGAAGAGCAGACTTGGCGGAGCCAGAAAAAGTTTAACCTTGTTTAACCAAGTTTAATCTTGTTTAACCGGCACTGCGCACGACTGCGCAAAGTCGTGCAAATGCGGATTTTAAGCAGTGAACTACAAAAGAGCTAGGAATGGTCCCAAACAACCAATTACTAACAGCTTCTTGTGCTGACGTCACTTCCCCCAAGGGCAGGTAGGCTGCTCAAGGCTCCCCACTCCCACTGGTGAGCAAAGAAACTTCCTTCTATCCAAGTAAGGTAATGGACAACACAGGAACTACACCACAGCCCAGAATACAGCAATGCCTGTATACTGGTCTAAACTAGTCGAGAAAGGCGGGAAAACAAGGATTATTTTTTTTGTTTTTTTTGCAGAAATACACAGAAAATGCAGAGACAGTGATAAATTAGTTACACAGGCTAGCACACTTTAGTGGGCAGCCTCCACAGTTCAATTAAACAAACAAACAAGCAAACTTTCGACTAAATTCGACTAAATGTAACTTTAAGTGCAGATTTTAAAATAAATGCAGTAATCAGTAAAAAAACAGTTCAGGCTAGTTCAAAGTAAGCAGCAGAAGCTATTTTCAGTGAAAAAAGCAAAGATACTTAAATCCAGAAGGTAGTCGCTTTTTCGAGTTCCTTGCTGCTAGGACCACTCTGTAAACCCACGTGGAGCTTGTCTGAGTAGTATAGCCAGGAAAAAACGCCCAGAGGTGGATTTTAAGCAGTGAACTACAAAAGAGCTAGGAATGGTCCCAAACAACCAATTACTAACAGCTTCTTGTGCTGAGGTCACTTTCCCCAAGGACAGGTAGGCTGCTCAAGGCTCCCCACTCCCACTGGTGAGCAAAAAAACTTCCTTCTATCCAAGTAAGGTAATGGACAACACAGGAACTACACCACAGCCCAGAATACAGCAATGCCTGTATACTGGTCTAAACTAGTCGAGAAAGGCGGGAAAACAAGGATTATTTTTTTTTTTTGTTTTTTTTTTTTTTTGCAGAAATACACAGAAAATGCAGAGACAGTGATAAATTAGTTACACAGGCTAGCACACTTTAGTGGGCAGCCTCTACAGTTCAATTAAACAAACAAACAAGCAAACTTTCGATTAAATTCGACTAAATGTAACTTTAAGTGCAGATTTTAAAATAAATGCAGTAATCAGTAAAATAACAGTTCAGGCTAGTTCAAAGTAAGCAGCAGAAGCTATTTTCAGTGAAAAAAAAGCAAAGATACTTAAATCCAGAAGGTAGTCACTTTTTTCGAGTTCCTTGCTGCTAGAACCACTCTGTAAACCCACATGGAGCTTGTCTGAGCAGTATAGCCAGAAAAAAATGCCCAGAGGCGGATTTTAAGCAGTGAACTACAAAAGAGCTAGGAATGGTCCCAAACAACCAATTACTAACAGCTTCTTGTGCTGAGGTCACCTCCCCCAAGGACAGGTAGGCTGCTCAAGGCTCCCCACTCCCACTGGTGAGCAAAGAAACTTCCTTCTATCCAAGTAAGGTAATAGACAACACAGGAACTACACCACAGCCCAGAATACAGCAATGCCTGTATACTGGTCTAAACTAGTCGAGAAAGGCGGGAAAATAAGGATTATTTTTTTGTTTTTTTGTTTTTTTTGCAGAAATACACAGAAAATGCAGAGACAGTGATACATTAGTTACACAGGCTAGCACACTTTAGTGGGCAGCCTCCATAGTTCAATTAAACAAACAAACAAGCAAACTTTCGACTAAATTCGACTAAATGTAACTTTAAGTGCAGATTTTAAAATAAATGCAGTAATCAGTAAAAAAAACAGTTCAGGCTAGTTCAAAGTAAGCAGCAGAAGCTATTTTCAGTGAAAAAAAAGCAAAGATACTTAAATCCAGAAGGTAGTCGCTTTTTCGAGTTCCTTGCTGCTAGGACCACTCTGTAAACCCACGTGGAGCTTGTCTGAGCAGTATAGCCCTGTATCACTTTCATATACTTCACGGTTCATGATGCAGCTGACAGCATGAGAATTCCTGCACTTGAATGGTGACAGCCAATCTTTCACTGCCATAGTCAGAAGAGATAATGGCAGAGAGAAAAGAAGTACTATGGTTTCAGTACATGCTTAAAATGTTGGTGTCGTGGTATGTGAAATCACATACCAATTGCAAAATAGCTTTAACTTTAGTAGATGAAGATTCTGGTGCTGGCATAAGGAGAACAATAGGGAGGTGCATTTTTTGTGGTGTGACATGTTACAATTAGTAAAAAGGGTAGAGTTTTGAAGAGCTGGTTTGATGTTAGCTTAATGTTTGGCAGCAGTCATGGAAAATGTAGAGTTGTGCAATATACTGTACTGAGTACCTCAATGAATGAAGGTCAATCATGCATGACTTTGAATACATAAGGAGGTACAAATCTAGAATTAAGAAAGTCGCAACTGTTTCATTCCTCAGTAGCCATTCACTTGAAATCACCAACTTTATTTAACTTGCAAATAATAGAAGATAGATGGGTTGCAATGACTGGCAATGTCAGAGCTTTTGTTATTATTTCGCAGCACAATACTAGACATTTTACACTCTTCTATAGTTACACAGCCATTTAGAATAGTAAACCATCATTTCCAGCATAAAATGTTGTTTGTTAGTTTCTTTTTCTTTTTTCATCTCCCCATCATATTGATCGATGCTCATTTGTATGCACTTTTCCATTTTACGGCTGTGGGAGGGGTTCAGATCCCTAACTCAGTACTGCAGCAGGAAGGTAGTGCAGAAGATTAAGGCTATGAGCTGTTAACCAGCTGCTTCCCAAGGGACAGAGTTTGATTCCCTCAGCCTTCATTTGCCTACTCTGTGACCCTGATTAAGTCACTTGAATCACTTAACCAGACAGTGTTTTAGAGCAAATACAAAACTAGGCTTCTCTCCTCACTACCTTTGACTCTACATTGTAGCACCAGCCCTAGAACTGGATGAGGAGCAAGTTAATTGTGATGCATGTATATTCACTAAGCCACACCTGCATACTTGAGGACAGTTTCACTTTATCAATCCACCTTCCAGCATGCACTGGAATGTGGGAAGAAAATGGAGATCCCACTCATAAGACAATATCCAGATGCCACACAGAAGGTACCCAAGCCAAGATCAGAACCAGACATGTAAGCACTGCACTGTACCCAATGATAATTGTTGTTCTACGTGTACATAGAAGTATCTATCTATCGGTCTATCTATCTATCTATCTATCTATTTATCTATCTATCTATCTATAAAATTAGTGAAAGAGAAACAGAGAGTATGTATATGTGTTTATGCATCAGACAATGGTGGCAAAGATTCGTAATGGCTTTTATTTTTGTTTGCAGGTACAGTAACCAAGTAAAGCCAATGAAATTGTTTTCGTCATTAACAAAAACACAAAAATCCTGAAAAGAACTGTTACAACCAGTTTGCTCTAATTAGAAACCAACAACCACAAGAAAAAACAAGAACTGAAGTAAGAATATACCTGTAAAATCAGATGAGAACCAAAGTCATAAAAACAGGATTCTTTGGGATTTGAGCCAGATATTCATTGAGTGGACTGTGTCTTTGGTGCACACAGGAGAGACAAAGAGGAGCACTAAGGCTTGTTTTGATGAAGAAGAAGAGTGGTATATTTTATAGCTGTACCACTGTGGTACATTTCTTTGGACAAAATTCTGTCATAAAAATATACATACAAGAATATTGCAAGATATAACAGCAAGCCACAGTCATTTTCTCCTACAGTTGAAAAGGAATTTCAGAAACCTTTAGATTATAACTATGGGACAGAGGATATCTACATGTAGAAAACATTGTGATCATTTCTTCATGAGAGCTGAGAGCTTTATTTCCAATGAACTACTTGAATAGACTCTGGATGTTACACTTCTGACCATTGCCACTTAGCAAGGAAGAGAAGCCTATTTGCAGTAGATTGTATTTTGAGTTAGGCTCTGTGAATGCAGTTATGTAACCTAGAGCTAGGGCAGATTGTTGCTTTGTCAAGTAAATTACAATACCCATCTCTTATTCAGCCATACTTTTTGACAGTGAATGTTTTCACATAGCTGCAAGTCTACATATACTTCCATAATATAACTATTGCAGGTACGCCAACATAGAAGCACGTAAAAATGGCATAGCACCCTGCATATATAATATTTATAAATGGTACATTTATGTAGAGCGATTTATTTTTCTACATTTCACTTTTAGAAAATTCATAGCACAAGATTAGTGACGATTGCTGTATTTCAGTATTATGTTTAAACTATGAGCATGACATATTATAAACATTTTTCTAAAGCTGTGTATGGCTGGATTATAACAAGAAACTTCATTTTATGATACAGTGTTGTGATTAGATGTGATTAAACAAGGAGTTCAGCAACACTGCTTATTCCAAATTGTACTACTTTTACAAAATGATTTAAAAGTTTTTGTAGATTTGTTTTAGTAGACAAATCCAGTCGTAACAATGGCAAGTCAGTATTTTATTTGCATGATTATAGATATCTCAAAACCCATGTGTTAGGAAGTCACCTTTTCTATAAACTTACAAGTCAAGGTAAATGGACAGAGAAGCAGATCAGGCTTTATTTGAAGGCTTATATAACACATACATACATACATGCATGCATACATTCAAACATGCATAAATACATACATGCATACATACGTACATACATACATACATGCATGCAAGCATACCAATTCTAAGACGTGCTGTTGTAAGATCATGAAAGAATTTTTGCTTTACGTAATGGACACATATTCTAACACATTAAATGTTTACAGAGATGAAAATATGAACAGAAATTTGTGACATCTGTTCAGTGGAAAGTTAGCAAAATATAAACATTTGAACAAAGCACAAGTGATATAAGTAGCTAGATTTGCTAAATAGATGATATAATGGGAAGAGAATAGATAATCAAACAAGAAGGCTAATTATGAAATATGTGTAATAGTACTTGTACTTACACCTGGAGCATGGAGAAGTCTTCATGGAGATTTATAAATTAAAGCTGCAGCATTTCATACTACAGCAGATATTTGTTTAAAGACAATGTTATCTGATGGATGCCCATTGTTCTACACTTAACTCAGTGCTTTATTCCATATCTGGAGTCACTCCTCTGTCTTTTCTTCCATAGCCCTCTATCACCAGCAATGTAAGGGAATGCAACACTGCATAACTGCCACCACCAGAATGGCAATTAATGCCCTGACCCTCACAACAAATAAGTCATTGATTGGTTCCCTGCACCAGTACAGCAGCCTAAACTATATGTGATTAAATGAATCACAAATCTCGGGTTCTTACTGGATTGTCGACAGCTTAGGTTGTCGAATGCTTAATAATCGACATCTAAACGTCGAACGCTTACAATAGCGAATGGCCACATCATTGAATTCTTTCCTCGGGAAAGAATTCACATGGCCGTTATCAGAGATTTGCCCTTTCCCCAATGTAGACCGATCTCGGAGTTGGTATATTTAGTTAGGGGGGGTTGGGGGCTTAGCCCCCAACCATGTTTGGGTGTGTTTGTTTATTTTTTTTACAGATGGCCACCTAAATTCTTTCCCGAGGAAAGAATTTGATGATGTGGCCATTTGCTATTATTAGCTTTCAACGCTTAGGTGTCGATGTTTTAGGATTCAACAACATAAGCTGTCAATGTTATGATATAGTCATCAAATCTCAGCCATAACCTATATGCTGTCTAGTCTCTCTGACCAATGTGTGTCAAATCAGGCACCCCTTTTTTAAAATGCGTATAAAGATTTTTTTTCTTTAAATTGACTCCATGACAGTACTGCATTAGAGTTCCAACTAGGTGTACTATACCTGCTACTTCCATCTCATACTACCCCTAAGCAAACCCTTCCTACCACACTAAGATGCATGCAAGAACCATCTACCAGGCTGTCTACCACGTGGCTTTCTGACCTACATGATTTGTTACCCAGTATTCTTTACAAAGCAAGCACTTCAGCATTTGTGCATATCCAAACTCATATCACATTCAATTGTTTCAGTTCCCCTACTACTGATTTCAACCCCAGGGGAACCACTAGTTGCCCACATGTGTTTTAATCATTCTAGACAATTGACAATTTGGGACTGGAGCTTGGAAACCACCATAGTAGGCAGACAGCTTTTTTACATCATGCCCCACTCAGTCCCTCTCTGCTTGCATGCACCCACTATAGGATACCCTGATAGCATGTTCTAATAGTTGTCATGCCAGCAATGCACTGTTCTCCCATGTCCCTAAGGGTTATTATACAGTGATGTGTCCCTCATCTTCCTCCAGAAAAGTGAGCTAGTACAAGTCTGACTTTGTATTATGCCCTGTATGCAGATACCCTGCTCAGGTATTATTGAGACAAATGTTCAAAAGTGGACTTTAAGAAAAGTTAGAACATTACTCATAATAAATACTCATATATAAACATAAAGTAAAAATAAATAATTAACTGAAAAATACAGATTAGATTAGTATAGTCCTTAAAATAAGTAAAACAAATGTTCATCATCATCTTCTTTCAGCTGTTCCCATTAGGGGTCGCCACAGCGGATCATCTGTGTCCATTTCTTCCTGTCCTCTGCATCTTGCTCTGTCATACCAACCACCTGCATGTCCTCTCTCACCACATCCATAAACCTTATCTTAGGCCTTCCTCTTTCCTGTTACCCGGTAGCTTCATCCTTGGCATCTTTTTCCCAATATACTCAGCATCGCTCCTCAGCACATGTCCAAACCAACATAATCTTGCCTCTCTGGCTTTGTCTCCAAACCTTCCAACCTGGGCTGACCCTCTAATATACTTATTCCTAATCCTGTCCACCCTCGTCACACCCAGTGCAAATCTTAACATCTTTAACTCTGCCACATCCAGCTCTAACTCCTGCCTTTTTGTCAATGCCACTGTCTCCAACCCATATAACATAGCTGGTCTCACTACCCTCTTGTAGACCTTCCCTTTCATTCTTACTGGTACTCGTCTGTCACAAATCACTCCTGACACTCTTCTCCAGCCACTCCATCCTGCCTGTACTCTTTTCTTCACCTCTCTTCCACACTCACCATTACGCTGAACTATTGATCCCAAGTATTTAAACTCATCCACCTTCACCAACTCTACTCCATAAATCCTCACCATTTCTCTATCCTCCCTCTCATTCACACACACACATATTCTGTTTTAGTCCTGCTGACCTTCATTCCTCTTCTCTCTAGAGCATATCTCCATCACTCCAGGGTCTCCTCCACCTATTCCCTACTCTCACTACAGATCACAATGTCATCTGCAAACATCATAGTCCACGAGGACTCCTGTCTGATTTCGTCTGTCAACCTGTCCATCACCATTGCAAATAAGAAAGGGCTCAGAGCTGTGTTAAGAAAATAATTTCAGTAAACCAAAATATAATTGCATCAATACACTTCAAAGTACATATTTTTCAAAACAGTTTTATGTTAGGGTACATGTATTATATTGAGTTCACTATTTTCATAATTGGATTTGGCATATTTAATTTACTTACACAGTACAGCTTCAGTCTTTTGAAATCAATGAACTACTGAGGTAAGGAACTTTGTCCCTTTCCCCAAGGTTGTGAAACTCATAGTTTGTGTATTTAGACAGGTAGAGGTAGGGGGGGTGCAGCTTCACTGCATGGAGGAAAGAGGGAGTTACCAGCCAAAACTTGCCAGTGTTATCTGGAAAACAACTATGTTAGATGTGTAAGAAAGAAACAACAGAATGCAGGCTGGTCCTTGAAGATATGAACTGTAGCTCACTGATACAACATGGACCAAAAAGGGCTCTTTTTGCAAGGGGAATAGCCCTCTTATCTCCTGCAGAGATTCTGCTGCAACACAGCTCCCCAAATATTTTGTTTCTTTTGTGGCAAAAAACATACCCTACAAGTGCATATCTCTGTTCTCAACTTGGATGCACCATGTTGATTTTTACACAGACATTGGCCCTGTGGTTGCAAGGATGCCTAGTCACTAAACTGATTTCAGCCCTCAGTTGTACAGATGCAAACTCTTGGGAGATAACGTTCAGCCATACTGTGACCTTCACATTTACAAATGTGGATCCAGCATGCCATGAATAATTGTGTGAATGAAACTGTACATGCAATCATTCATGGATAACATTGCCTCACTACAGACAAAATAAATGAATACTCCACTTGCTGAAAGAGTCTTCTGTGAACAGTATACCACTATATGTTTTCAGATGAGTTTGCTACTTTCTTAATTTTTCATTTACTACTGTGGCTGAATAGTTAGATAAGATGAACAGCCGTAGTTTCAATGCCATTTATTTGGACTTTTTAGAAACACTCAGGAGAGTATACATCTTTGGAAATAATTCCTTTAAAGGAAATTGTGTTTTAACAGTGGCTTCTTGTAGGGTACTGATGATTAAAAGAGGTGAAACACTCATTTTGAGATTTTTGATAATGGAATAAGAATGTACTGCATTTAACTGGAAGGAAATGATAATTTTATGGAAATATGATAATTGCTGGCAAACTAGTTAGTGATAACAGCAATCAAGTGATCACATAAACATTCCTAAGTATTGGAAAGTTAAGTTCACAGAATGCATAATTAGAAGAAAATTTTAGGGCCATTTGTAAACAGATAGGATGGAATAGCAATGGGATTCCTATCAGATGGTATTTAACCACAGCAGGTGAATTGTGACATTCAAGAAGAGGCTGAATAAACTGGATTGCAGCTTAGGCTTATTGAACACAACAAGGGGGGGTGTATTTTTGTTGTATGGGGTAAGGCATATTGGTTACTCTATGTTAACTTACTCTCCACTCAGATGGATTAAAAATCTACCTGGTCTGTATCATTCAGCAATTTCCTCTTTACAAAGATGAATGCTGTACTTAAACAAGACCTTGCTATATGCCTTTTTCCTTTGTTATTTATACTTCTTATTATCCATCAGACAAGTCGGGTGGCCACGGTGGTGCAGTGGTTAGCGTTGCCATCTCAAAGCAAGAGGTTCCCCGGTTCAATTCTTGGCTAGGGTGCCCTCTGTGCGGAGTCTGCATGTCCTCCCTGTGGTTGTGTGGGTTTCTTCTGAGTACTCTGGTTTCATCCCAATGACATGCAGTAGGTGGATTGGACACTCTAAATTGGCCCTAGGTGTGAGTGTGTGTGTCTTCTGTGGAAGGTTGGGTGCCAGGCTGGCAACTCGACACTGTAAAACTCCACTGCCAACCATGAGCAGACAGATGATCTGCTGTGGTGATCCCTAACTGGGAAAAGCCAGAAGAAGACAAGTGTATGTAATTATGTAGCTCAGAAAATTGCCATAAGCAAAGGAAGGTTAATGCTAGCTCAGCTCTGCTACTACAGACATTTATTCCTGAAGTGCACTGAGGCTATATAATTGAAAGAGCCCTTGTGGGAATGAAATGGCATGCATATGTATCAGAAAGCAGGCCTTGTGGGAATGATACAGTGTGCATAACCACTAGAACACATGCCATGTGGGAATTAAACAGCATTCATAACTATTGGAATACAGGTCCTGTGGGAATGAAATAGCATGCAAAACTATTGTAATGCATGCGACGTGAGAATGAAATAGCATGCATAACTTGTAATACTGATGTTATTCAGCTAACAGTGAAGAATAATGCAGTAACAAAAGAGAACACAAAGTACGCTATTTTAATTCATTTTAGTTTAGACACAGTATTTCTGCAAATGTTATTGTTTACTTGTTCAGTAATGTAAAATCTTGTTTGATATCATAATTTGACTGCAGACTCCTAATGAATTCCAAGACTGGCAAATTTCAAGATTAAAGAAAAGAAAACATATTTTTTTCTTTTGCTTTGTGTGCTGTGGTATTCTTTACAAAAGGTCCAGCTAATTGAAACCTTATTTCATAAGCACACACCTACAAGTCAAAATGTACTACGCAATACTTATCCATTTTATTTTTATAATTTTCATACTTTTTTGACGGAATCAGTACAGAGGAGAAAGTGAAGCTGTCCTTTGTTTCAGATGAGATGGATGAACAAAGAACTTATATTTTTCTAAACAGTATATTATAGAACTCATAGGCAATGGAACTGAAGGCTAGACCCCTATACAGTCTTTCTTACAATGGCAAGCCATGAAAGCTATGTATTTAAATCTCCATCATGCTTCTGAATACCTTTTTAGACTGTTTAATATTTCAGGTGTCTTCCTGAAAGTAGACTAAATGCGTCTGTCTGATGACTTGTTTCTTACCAGATTAAAAAAAAAATCTGTGGTGCGTGTATTTGAACACCGATCCTAAAGCCTGCAGTATTGGTCAGCCACTGACACTCCTGAATGCTGATTTACAAATATGTAATGCTCAAAGAAGCTAAACATTCTTTGTATTCTTAAAGTATATTCATTTTTGCATTGTTGAAAAATACTTTTGAATATTTTTTTTTTCACAAATGTGTCCTTTTCCACCAACAGTGGCCACACTTTCCTGTAATAACATTAAATAGTAGCAGAAATATAGGCAAAAAGATTACAAGTGCTCACATTCAGACATGGTTAAGTCACTTTATATTGTTATTGCTGTACTTTCTTTTCAAAATGTGTTGAAATATGTCTATTTCACATTACTAAAACTCAACAACCCACATTCAGATTCTGTATAAATATACAAGACATTGCTTTACTGCATTTCAAGGAAGATTTAAGGGTAACAACATGATACTATAGAGTATCTATGTGTGCTTGTTTATTTGATCACTGTTCTTTCTTTGTCTTCCTTAATAAAAATAAAAAAGAAGGATTATTTACATTCCTAGGCATATTTTGTTTATTTCAGCTGTAACTTTCAGCATGTACTTCTCAGAATATATGCAGACAAGGACTTTCCATTTATAAATACATTATGTCAGTCCTGAATCTAGCTGTGTTCATGTAGAACAGTCGTTTATTAACTTTATTACCATGAATTTCCTCACTGAGTACAGTACAATGATGGCTAAGATTATTAACTTTTTTTCTCCAGGTTTTGTTTTTTTTTGTCCCCTGTAGGACATCATTTTCACCTGTCCAGCCCTCAGTAGCCCATGTCCATGCCAGGTCTACCAGCTTGTCTTTAGCCCCCCTACCACTTGCTTTGTTATTGCTGGGGCTTGTGATGGACCTTAAGGACATACTGGGGTTTGACCATCTCCACTTTAGTCCTGGGGGGTTCTTTTAAATGCCCTACCCTTTCCTACCCCACTCCCATTCCCATTGATTCATCCAAGAAGAACTCCTCTCTTGGACCACACACGTCCCCTAAGGGAGCATCATCAATGAATGCCATCCCACTTGGGATGGGTACAACCTTCCCTCCCTGCTGTTCCATTGGTCATCTGAGCTTCTAATCGAACTCAGGTTGATTGAGCAGTAGTGTCCTCTATGTCAGCAAAGTGGTTCTCTCTAGGTTTTCTGGCATGAAGGATGTCAAGCTACTTTGCTCACATTATATAGTTAAACATTTTCAGATAACAAATGAGTAGACAAGTTATGGTGGCACAGAATGACAATAGCCTACATGTCACAAATCAGATTAGTGGTACAGGTTCCTGAAGGAGCTTGCAGGGGGGGAGGACATACCTAGCTTGGGGAGAGAAGGGCAAAGCCATTCATAACCTGCCACAATCTCTTAGGCAGGCAAGAATGCAAATGTACAACCTGGTAGATAGGCATAAGACTCATCATACCACAGCACTGTGGTCGACTTCAACAGGACTGCACAGAAACATGCACTCATATGAGGAAGGCAATGTAGGGTTCCATGGTACTGTGGATCACATGTACTCTTCCCCAGGGGCAGAATGAGGCCATCACAAGAATACCAGTGTGGGCAGAAAGCGCACTTGTGGCTATCTGAATAATGTCCAGTTCTGGACAGTTCTCACTCAATCCTGGGTGAAATACCTGAGTAACTGATTGAATGAGCCACGTGTGATTGAGAAGAGGCATAATTATCAGCATGAATTGGGACAAAACCAAAAAGAAAACAAGAAAATAATATTTCACAAACTGTTTTGTGAAAAGTTTTGCCAGTGCAGAACAGATGACTCAATGTCTTTTCCTGATGTACAAAACTTGCAAATATTTTATGTTTATACACAGACATACTAGCTGTGTCTACAAAATTCAACACATCCTTGCTGGGAGTTTCCACCCTGGAAAACATTTATTTGTAGTAATGCATTCAGAATAGCAAACAGGCAACCATATGTAACTGCACATAATCAGCTTGTAGATCTGTCAATATATTCTAATAACATGGTACTCCCAACAACACATTTACCACGTCTTTTATCATGATATTCCCTTATGATAGCTATTACCTATAAACCTACTTTACACCCCGCTTCTAACAGTGATATTAACATTTCTGCCCTACCTAGTTCCTTCCCTTACTCACTCACCTCCATTTCATTGAATTTCTAAGCATTAATCACATAGTCTGTTATCTGTTTGACAAACCTAATAATATACATCTTCAAATGCACAACATTAAAAATCTACTAATGCATAAATACCTTTGATATTGTTATAGTTGTTTTTATTTTGTATGAATGTAACCTAATTAGCAAATGATTGTGTAATTGTTACTATATATTACTCAATGCCTGTTCACATGTATTACAGAATGTCTGTTTAAAAATGTTTGTAACAAGTTGAAGCTTTCCTACCCAGGCCTCTTCTGAAAAGGTGTTTCTGATTAAACCCAGTCAGACAAACTTGGTAAACAAAAGTAAAATAAATAAAGATAAAATAAAATCCAGCTGTGGCAGGTTGCTGGACAAGATTATGGCAGTCCCTCATATATTATGATTGTAGTCTAATGCTGGGATTCAAACTCCTTTCACTTGCATGCAGTGACAAAAGTTGTTTTATATACTAGGCAACGCTGTCTTGATGTATAGGCCTACTTGGTCTGCCACCACATGTGGTGGTCAGGGACTGTGACATATGCTAATAAACTCCATAAGCTGCAGGTGTAAATTGCCTAGTACAACAACTCATAGATGCCTGTGCTATGCAGTTTCTGTGCACAGCTGTATATGTTTTGCTTTCTCTTTTCTGAGCACTTTCACACAAATGTATCCCTTATAGCTGGCGCGTAGATGTTGGTCATTAATAATTAGAATAGTTTATTTTTCATTTCTGGCTGTTTTATTGTGAAATACTGATTTCCTGAGAGTGTGTTTGTCCATAGTGAAAGATGATGCATTGATATGAATAAAATAAATTGCATTATGATATGATAGCATAATTTTATGTTTGTGTTTATTTATCTGATTGATAAAATAGTATGATAAAGCAAGAATATCCTTTTATTTACATGTAATGTTGACTAGTTAGCATACAAAAATGGAACTGCTGGGAATAAGATATACAAAAAATACAGTAATAAAATGATTATAGGTAAGATGTTCAAAGCAGTATTAAGTCAAAGTATATTACTAATGTCACATAGCTATGCTTCATTAGTAGGAATTGCAGGCAGGTTATGTGAAAGAAGACATAGCCTGAATGAGTGAAACAGGATATAGAAGAGACAAAGGAAATCCCACAGCACCACTACAGCATATAAGAAGGAATAAAGCACAGAATATCTAAATAACACAATGTGGAAATTAAAACCAAAATAAAAAAGTCATGTAAAATTACTGCAGTGACCACAGCAGTGTGGAAAATAAAAACATTTAAACAGGTAAATTGCAAAAGCAACCACAGCCAGAATGTCACAGCCAGCAAATTTGAAGAAAGGCAAAATAACTGAGACCTGCAGGTCAGAGCTATGGGTTTTATGAAGTATGGAGAAGTATGAAGTATGAGGATAGAAAATCAGTTATTAAAAAGACAGTGAATGCGACATCAGTACACCATGGGGTAACAGATGGATGGCAGTATACAACAGTATGGGCACTGGGCAGTATACCTTTCTAGTGACAGCTGCAAGATATTAAACAGCAAGGTAGTCAGAAAAAGTACTATATAAATAATGAAGAAGACTACACTCCCAGTAGCATATGATGTATATAGAAAAATTAAAAAGAACAAACAGGAAAACAGATATGTATAAGAGGAGTAACCCAGAAAATATCTTCAGTTCAGACTTTGAGCTTTTTAACAGCGTCTGGGACACATTAATATAGAGTGTATTTATTTATTTACTTATTTCTGTATATACATATATGTTCACATGTGTATATGTATGTCTATGTTTGTTTGCATTTGATTATTGGCAAAGTCCAACTCAGCAGTCATTTTAAGCATCAGCCGGGCAGAAAACCCATCATTGCAAATATTTGCACAGACAGCACAAGTTAACAATATAAATGCATGACTCAGCATAGAAGTATGTATGATTTAACATGTGATCCCCATATTATATGTACTAAATGGATCATTCAGCATGTCATCGTGTTATACTCACACATATGTATAAAATATTCAGTATTATTTAACAGGGGAATAAAAAAAAAAAAAAATATATATATATATATATATATATATATATATATACATACATATATATATATATATATATATATATCATCATTATCATCTTTCGGCTTTTCCTGTTAGGGGTCGCCACAGCAGATCATCTCTTTCCATTTCTTCCTATCCTCTGCATCTTGCTCTGTCACACCAACCGCCTGCATGTCCTCTCTCACCACATCCATAAACCATGGGCCGGATTCACGATGGCTTGCACAGAGTCTAAGAGTAGTGTAAGACTCCATGCAGCCATCATGTCCGATGAGCAATCCACGAACAGCCTGCAGGGGCATGTAAGAGAGCTCCTAAAACGGCTCTTACACAGACAGGGCTTGGATATGCAAATTATCTCACTTGCAGCCGAAAGGCATGCAAATGAGGTAATTTTGCGATCCAGGAAGCACAAACCTGTCTGTGTAAGAGCCGTATTATCTGCAGAAATGTACTCAGTTGACAACTGAGTACTGTTCTGCAAATAGCATAATGGAGCCTTGTCATCTCCAAATAAAGGTTGCATATGTTCCAGAAAGCATGCCAATGGCCAAATATGTGGCCACTGGCAACGTACCTCCATGCAAAATTAAAATACATTTTTTTTTCCGGTGATCGCCGATGTTTAAACGTAGCGCAGCGCCGCACAAACGGGCTGCGCTAAAAAAAAAAAAAAACAGAAAAATATTTAAAACCCATAAACGTGGGTTTTATGCAAACCATCAATTTACAATGTAAGGGAATAGCAGGCTGAAAACAACATGGCCACCGAGTAGGGGTTGCTAAGGGGGGAAGCTCAGTGTAAGACATGTAACTAAGCATTAGTAGGCAATCCTATGTAAATGAGTGTTAGGATAGTGAATCACACTTTTACATAGCAAATGAGCACATTCCCTGGAGTGTAGGAGTAGGATAAGGGGGAGTAGCAGAGTAGGAGATAGGTGGCATCACAGGGGGGTATGTATGAAAGAAATGAAGCTCATTGGAGCAGAGTGGCATGTGAAAGCTGTCAGTTAGACATCATGGAAAGAGGTGTGTCAACAGGTAGACATGGGAAAGCCAAGAAATGGAAGGTGTACACTGTGGATAACACCAAAGTTTCTTGCTGAGTGTGCATGCGCGCGTGTGCGCACTGGGAAGCCCGAGTAAGATGGAGTGCGTGCGTGTAAGCATGAGTGCATGCGTTTATGCCGGAGTAAGCATATAGAAGCCTGTTTAAAGATTTGTAAGCGCATTTGCGCTAGTGTGCACGCGTTTTAACCCGAATAAGCAAGTTGTAGTCCATCTAAGCATGTGTGGGCGTGTGTTAGCTGTTGTGCGCGTGTTTGCCCCTGTATGCGTGTCACTCCCCCCTGAGGAAACAGACATGAAAAAGGAAGCACAACAAATTGTAGGAAGCTACCAGGGAATACTAGCAGAGCTAGCAGGTGAAAACAATCAGAATCAGGCAATTACACAGGCAGAACAGTAGCCCAGCCCAGCACTGAAAACTCTGCAAACAACAGTGCAGTATGTGTCTCTCAAGAGACACTGCAACACTGGAGTAAGCTACTAGAAGTGAAAACTGAAAAAGCTTCACTCAGACAAAAAATGTTAGGGGCTGCCATAGCTGTTCAACATGCTGAGGGTGGTGACAATGCAAATGCTGCCAGACAACCCACAGTGAGGAGACGGAGAAGACTGTACAGGCCCAGGGTCACCTTCCAGGGGTTACATGAGCTGGATATAGTGGAGCGCTATAGAGTGGACAGAGACCTCCTGCATCAAATTGTTGAGCTGTGCAGGCCACGCCTCACACACAGAACCAACAGATGGGAAGCCATCCCAGTGGAAACCAAGGTATGTGTTAACCTAAGAATACTAGCAACAGGTACCTTCCAGAGACCAACTGGTGATATGATGGGGATATCACAGGCATCAGCATCCAGGGTACTGCACCAGTTCCTGGATGCCATGTCAGCACATGTCGGTGATCATGTATATTTCCCCAATTCCCGTGAGGTATTGGCCAGCAATATGCGTCTCTTCTAGCAAATAGCGGAATACCCTGAGGTAGTGGGTGCAATAGACTGCAGACATATATGCATCAAAGCACCAGCCGGTGAGCGGAGTAGGGCCTACATTAACCGCAAGGGCTTCCCCTCCATCAACTGCCAGGGTGTGTGTGATGCCCAGGGCATAATAATGAATGTGTGTGCTGGCTGCCCTGGAAGCTACCATGATTCCCATATCTGGCATCTGACGCAGCTGTACCAGACATTTGCCAATGGGGACATCCCACATGGTCACCTACTGGGGGATGCTGGCTATGCACTGGAGCCGTGGCTGATGACACCCATCAGAAACGCACACACACCTGAACAGGAATGCCATAATGAGGCACACGCACAAACACGTAATGTAATAGAGCATGTGTTTGGGCTGCTCAAGTCACGGTTCCAGTGCCTGGACACATCTGGTGGAGCCTTGCAGTACTCACCAACTACATGTACCCAAATTGTCATGGTATGTGCTATGCTACATAATATTATTCTGTGAAAACAACTGCAGCAGGATCAGCATAGGCCCGGCCCAAACAGCCCCCACCATTGCCAAGGCCATCACAGGCAGAGCATGACTCGGAGGAGGAACAACCTGAACCTGCCCCAGTAGGCAGAAGGAGGCATGCCCAGTATGCCTTGGCCTTGGCAAAGAGGCAACGCATAGCACATACACTGGCTCAGTAGGAACCCTGGAAATGATACCTCTCCCTGACTCACAGATATAGTAAAAGGGATGCCTAAGTTGACACAACCTGCTTCCAAACATGTACAGGGAGTGTAGTATGTGCATCCAACATAGGCAGCCCTGCAGCACCACCTGAGGCATGATTGCCATGTGTTAAGCAATGTAACACCATGTAGTATATGCAAACTTGATGACCCATGAGTAACATCCTACCCTCACCAAGCATGATGCCACAATATGAAGACAAGATGATCAATTACAACAGTTGGTGTAAGTATTGTTGTTAGTCAAAGGAGATCCAATGCCTGTCAGCCTGGGATGACATGCTGAGCAAAACAGGATGCTCCGCTATGGATGGCTTGCACCTATCACCCCTGGCCTTTTGGATACTGGCACAGGCTGTTGTCACCCCCATAGTGCCTTGAATTGGTAAGACACAAAACAAAAACCCACCTACATAGGTATCACAAGAGATACAAAACTAGAATTAATGCTACCCAATGCCAGAAGTCTAAACTGCAAGATGCATGCAGTCCAAACTCTCCACAGCATGGATAATGTTGATATCTGTGCAGTAACAGAAACCTGGTTCAAGGCTCCCAAGAGCACCCTAGGACTACCAGGTTACACCTCATACCATGCTTTTCAGCCCCAAAACATGGAACAAACTACAAAAGGAGGGTGAGTATCAATAATTTCAAGGATACCCACACCCCTAGGTTGGTGCCACAGCATGAAGCAGCACAGACTATCCACGTGCAAGTAACAGTGGCTAAAACTGCCTCCCAGTTCGTAGCCTGCTACAGACCACCCTCCTAAATCCAGGAACCCCACTTGACCTACTTGAGAACACATGAAAATATGAAGGTGTCTCCAAATAACATTATATTGGGCGACTGCAACTACTCAAACATAGACTGGGATCATTATTCTAGCTCCAACACCCTAGGCCAAAGGTTCCTAGACTTCATAAACCAAAATGCTATGGAACAACTTGTCACCACTCCCACAAAAGGGGTAAACATACTGGACCTGATAATCACCAACATGGGGACTCTATGGCCAAGACGAGAAGTGTATCCCTCACTGGTAAGATCAGACCATACAGTAATCTCACTGGATATTCACATCCTGACCCCAGTCCCTGGCCAGAAAACCACAGTGAAAAACATGTGTAAAGCAAATTATGCACTCCTCCAAACTGAGGTGGAATCCATTGAAGCCCTTGTGCCTGTGGAAAATATGGCCCAGACCTCAGAACCCTTTATGAATGCATTCTATGAACACCTTCAGGAATGCATGGACTATGCAATCCCAAATAAAACCAAGACCGAATCCTCCAAAGGCAGGCATCCTGTCTGGTGGACCCCAGCCATTAACAAACCATGCAAGAGAAGGAAGAAGCTACTACATGATAGAGCATAACCCAAAAAGGAAGGCATCACTGATCAGTATTATGACAAAAAACTATGGCCACACATAAAATCCTCTAAGGCCAGCTACGAGATAAAAATTGTACAGGACACTAAGGATAATCACAAGGCTTTCTTTACTAATGGTAGGAACCTTGGTGGGAATTCCCAGATATGCTCAGAATTAGTCCAAAATGACAAACAATGCACCAAACCCACAGACATTGCCAACATCCGACCTGACAGGTTCAGTGCAAACTTCTCCCCCCCCCCCACCAAAAGGCCAAATATCTATCCCAGCAGAGTGCTGGCCCCCTGACATCGCAGATGCTCAGGTAACAGCCAGCATCCCTAAAGCAAAACACACAGCATCAATGGGACCAGATGGTGTCCCGAGCTGCATCCAACATGAAGTCCAAGTAGAATTGAACACCAAATAAAACTACTGCTCAATCTCAGCCTTACCACAGGATACGTACCCAAACAGCAGTGTACAGCAACAGTGGTCCCTCTCCACAAAGGTGGTGCCTGAATGGATCATGCAAACTATCACCCCAGAATCCTGACTAGCATGGTCTGCAAAGCTATGGAAAGGATCATCATGGACCTCATAAATAAAGATATTGGGGACCTACAGACACTGGACCCTACCCAGTGTGGCTTTCTTAAGGGCAGATCCTGCCCCTTAAACCTGGTTGAGTCATTTGAAACAGTCACCAAGGCCACTGATGAGGGGAAGGTGGTCCACACAGCCTACCTGGACCTTGCAAAAGCCTTCCATACAATACCCCACATGGTCATTATAGATAAGCTCACCAGCTTAAATATAAACCCCTATGTCACTAGATGGGTTGCAAACCGGCTCAAGGACAGAACTGACATGGTCAGAAATGCTGGAGCCATGTCAAAGTCCAAACCAGCTACAACTGGCATCCCACAAGGCTCGTTCCCGGGACCCCCCTGTTTGGTATATAATTCTCAGAGGTACAGGCCAACATGGAAGGACTGTGTCTGAACAAGTTTGCAGATGACTACAAACTGGGCACCATATCTGACCCTCCAGCTGACACAAGCATCCTACAAAAGGGCCTCATAGAAACAGACAACTGGTGCCACAGCCATGTCATTAAGCTAAACACAAAAAAGTGTATAGTCATCCCCTTTTGAAAAACAGTAAGTGCCCACCAATTACCACATAGGTGGTAACCCATTAAGTACAGAAGAAGTAATAAGAGACCTAGGGACACAAGTTGATAGAAATCTCGCATTTGACAACCATGTGGCTGTAGTGGTTATAAAAGCATTTCATATACCCACTTAATCATGAAGGTAATTACATCTAGATCAGGGGAGGTCATCGTGCCTCTTCAGTCATCCTTCATCAGGCTCACAATTGAGTACAATGCCCCTTGTGGGATGTACCTTAGCAGACACCTCCAGCAACTGGAAAGACCCCAAATCTGCCTGATTAAACAAACTGCAGCTCCACACAGTGGCATACTGCCTGCCCAGAGGCGATCTGTGCCTGATTTATAAAGCCATGTCCAACCTGGAATCAATGTACATGCTGCACCTTGTAAAATCTGAATCCCATTGGGCTATGCACATGAGAGACCTGAACCTCAGCACTGAAATAATTAGGACATGCTGTAGTGATTGATCCATAACCCAGAAGCTCCCTCCACTCTTGAGTAAATTCACAGTCCAGGTTAGCCAGAGAGTCCCTCATTGACTCTCTTCAAGAGGAATCTTGATGAGTGGATGGCAAATTGTAGGTTTACCCTGGGTATCACTTTTATGTCACAGTTAGACAGATGCACAGTATACTAACCTTGAAAAATGTCATGGCAAACTCCAGTTAAAATGTGTGCTGAAGGACAAACACACTCTGTCTAGGACTAGAAATGCCCTAGGGCACATAGCCTAGTGTTTCTCAATGTCCACCCAAGTTGCGGAATACACTAGTAATGTTGGACAAGCCTGGTTTAAGTAGGCCATAGCTGAACAAAATGCAACATGGTCATACCTTAGTCTGGTGTGCTCAGTATGAATATTTAAAGCAGTGATAGGACTCAAACCCATGATACTATGCACCAGAGTGAAATGACTGAACCACTACACAATGACAATATTACAGCGCTTGGTCAGTATGAAAGAATGTTGACAAGTGTATGCAAACTGTCCCATGGAAACCCTGCAGGCACAGCATAATCCCTGTTGGGTGCAGACACAAAGCAGTTGGGCAGTAAGAACACAACATGACTTCCAACACACACACTATAAATGTCAAATATTGTTCAAGTTCACACACAACCACAAATGTAGTGGACTTCAGATCTCAACATATGGAAAGGTCACAGTGGGCATGCTCACACACTTTGATAAATGAGACATATGTCAGGCAACAAACCATGGAAAGCCTGAACTGGGCATGCTCACACACTTGGGCCATGTCTCAGTATAGCAGTCGGACACACATATCTGGCGTTTGTATGTGTTAAGCCAGAAACCTCCCACAATACAGCAATCTGCCCAGTGCACACAGTTAAATGACAACAGAGACATAAGTAATATACTGGAACCCTGCCATGATCAAACATCTTCCACAGATACACAAGTTGTTCATAGAAACAGGGAAAGCTATGGCAATAAAGACCTGCAAACAGTTTATCAGCAACAAATATTGTGCATCCCAAACATAAACATATGGGTGCTGAGATAGATACTAGGCTGTTTGCCCTTGGGAATACATAAGCCTAGCCAGAGTGTATTTGGCGTCTGCCTCCCCAGTACAGTAGCCTACTGTGCCTCTGTAAAGTAGGTCACAGAAGGCACCGTTTAAAGCTAGTTTGCTGTACCTCCGTCAAGCAGGGACACAGTAGAGATCCCAAGGGTTGAATTTGCAATGTCACATCCATGTGGCTGGAGTTTGCTGGAAGAGGGTTGGCGAGGGGCTATGTCTAACATTAATTGGGATTCAATTCCAGACTGAGGGGAGCCTTATCTGTAGTGTCTGGGCAATTTCACTGTCAAAACTTGCAAGTGATGATTTTGAGGGATTGAAGTGTCCTGCCAATACTGTTCAGAGATGTCCTCCCTCTGTGGGATATTGCTCTGTTATGTATTAGCTCACTCCTTCTGTTGTACAGCTTATATATGGCTGGTGTCAACCAGACAGGTCTCCTGTTGTGGAGGAGTCTTGGTTTTATTTGGGATAGCATGATCAATGAAAACCTGCAGGTGCTCATAGAATGCATTAGTAAAGGATTCTGCAGATTGGGCTGTATAATCCTCCAGTAGAGGGCCTTTGAAGTATTCCACCCCAGTCTTCACAAGTGTAAAGTCTGCTTTTGAGAAATACTTTGTTAGCAGTGATTTCCTTGCCTGGGGGTGGGGATGGGATATGGACATCCAGGGAAAGTTGGTTATGGTCATATCTTAACAATGGTGGTCTACCTCTGGTGTGGAACATAGAGTCCCCATGTTGGTGATGATCAGGTCCAATATGTATTCCCCCTTGTGGCTGTGGTATCTGGTTCTGCCATAGCACATGGATTCACAAATTGTAGTGGCTGTAGGGTGATGTTGTTAAGGCCTGAGTAGTTCCCCCAGTCAATATTCCTGTACCTGAAGTTAACCACTGTAATGGCGTATGTGAACACCTTCATATCCCACACTGTTCACAGGGAAGCCAAGTGTGGTTCCTGGATATGGGAGGGGGTGGTCTGAACTACACACCGAACCAAAAGGCAGTTTTGCACAATGGTAGTTGTATATGTATGGCCTGTCATGCTTAGTGCAGTGGTAACAACCCAGAGGTGTGTGTATCTGTGATGTATATGGATACACTCCCTGGTTGTGTTGTGTGTTACAAGTCCTGTGTTCATGAAGCATGGTATAAAACATAACCAGGCAGTGCTGATGTGCATATGTGACCCTGAACTAGGCGTCTGTTAATGCATATATATATTGTTATCCCCCATACTGAGGGATAGTAATAGATGTACATACCTCTTTGTAAAAACTGATGTCAGCACCCTATAAATACTGCAGGAGAAGAAAAGCCACCCAGTAATGCGAATAGTGTGCTGTGTGTGCATGTGTGCAATTCTCTTTGAAATAAATGTCCCTTTTGACAACTGGAATAACACACTACATGATGTACATTCCTCTTTGTAAAGACTGATGATGTCAGCACCCTATAAGTATAGCAGGAGAAGAAATACCCCCCAGTAATGCGAATAGCGTGCTGTGCTAATCCGTCTCTCTCAAGTGGCATAACATAGTTAGGTAGGGGTTTGAATCCTGTAAATGCTCAGTGTGTGCTGGTGGGGGCAGGATGTGTGTAAGTCTCTTTGAAAGAAATGTCCCTTTTAACAACTGGAATAACACACTACATGATGTACATTCCTCTTTGTAAAGACTGATGATGTCAGCACCCTATAAGTACAGCAGGAGAAGAAAAGCCACCAAGTAATGCGAATAGCACGCTGCGCTAATGCAGCTCTTTCAAGTGTCATGACATAGTTAGGTAAGGGTTTGAACCCTGCAAATGCTTAGTGTGTGTGTGTTGAGAGGGCAGGGGGTGTACACATGTGCAATTCTCTTTGAACGAAATGTCCCTTTTGACAACTGGAATAACACACTACATGATGTACATTCCTCTTTGTAAAGACTGATGATGTCAGCACCCTATAAGTACAGCAGGAGAAAAGAAACCACCCAGTAATGCGAATAGTGCGCTGTGCTAATGTGTCTCTCTCAAGTGTCATGACATAGTTAGGTAGGGGTTTGGTGTTTAGGGCAGGGGGTGTGCATGTGTGCAGTTCTCTTTGAAAGAAATGTCCCTTTTGACAACTGGAATAACACACTACATGATGTTCATTCCTCTTTGTAAAGACTGCTGATATCAGCACCCTATAAGTACAGCAGGAGAAAAAAAACACCCAGTAATGCGAATAGAGCATTGTGCTAATGCGTCTCTCTCTCAAGTGTCATAACATAGTTAAGTAGGGGTTTGAATCCTGCAAGTGCTCATGTGTTAGGAGGAGCATGGGGTATGCAATTCTCTTTGAAAGAAATGTCCCTTTTGACAACTGGAATAACACACTACATGATGTACATTCCTCTTTGTAAAGACTGATGATGTCAGCACCCTATATGTACAGCAGGAGAAAAGTAACCACCCCGTAATGTGAGTAGCGTGCTGCGCTAATGTGTCTTTCTAAGTGTCATAACATAGTTGGGTAGGGATTTGAATCCTGCAAATGTGTGTGTGTTGGGGAAGCAGGGGGTATGCATGTGTGCAATTCTCTTTGAAAGAAATGTCCCTTTTGACAATGGGAATAACACACTACATGATGTACATTCCTCTTTGTAAAGACTGCTGATGTCAGCACCCTATACGTACAACAGGAGAAGGAAAACCACACAGTAATGTGAATAGTGCACCGTGCTAATGCATTTCTCTCAAGTGTCATAGCATAGGTAGGGGTTTGAATCCTGCAAATGCTCAGTGTGTTTGTATGCGTTGGGGGGGCCAGGGGGTGTACATGTGTGCAATTTTCTTTGAAAGAAATGTCCCTTTTGACAACTGGAATAACATACTACATGATGTACATTCCTCTTTGTCAAGACTGATGATGTCAGCACCCTATAAGTACAGCAGGAGAAAGGAAACCACGCAATAATGCAAATAGCACTCTGTGCTATTGTGTCTCTTTCAAGCATCATAATATAGTTAGGTAGGGGTTGAATACTGCAAATGCTCAGTGTGTGTGTGTTGGGGGTGTGCATGTGTGCAATTCTCTTTGAAAGAACTGTCCCTTTTGAAAACTGGAATAACACACTACATGATGTACATTCCTCTTTGTAAAGACTGCTGATGTTAGCACCCTATAAGTATAGCAGGAGAAGCACAACCACCCAGTAATGTGAATAGCATGCTGCGCTAATGCGTCTTTCTCAAGTGTTATAACATAGTCACATAGGGGTTTGAATCCTGCAAATGCTCAGTGTGTGTGTGTGTACTTCTCTTTGAAAGAAATGTCCCTTTTGACAACTGGAATAACAAACTACATGATGTGCATTCCTCTTTGTAAAGACTGATGATGTCAGCACCCTATAAGTAAAGCAGGCGAAGGAAAGCCACCCAGTAGTGCGAATAGCGCACTGTGCTAATGCGTCTCTCTTAAGTGTTATAACATAGTTAGGTAGGTGTTTGAATCCTACAAATGCTCAGTGTGTGTAATTCTCTTTGAAAGAAATGACCCTTTTGACAACTGGAAAAACAAACTACATGATGTACATTCCTCTTTGTAAAGACTGATGATGTCAGCACCCTATAAGTACAGCAGGAGAAGGGAAATGACCCGGTAATGTGAATAGTCTGCTATGCTAATGCGTCTCTCTCAAGTGTCATACCATAGTTATGTAGGGCTTTGAATCCTGCAAATTCTCAGTGTGTGTGTGTGCACTTCTCTTTGAAAGAAATGTCCCTTTTGACAACTGGAATAACAAACTACATGATGTGCATTCCTCTTTGTAAAGACCGATGATGTCAGCACCCTATAAGTACAGCAGGAGAAGGAACACGACCCAGTAATGCGAATAGCGCGCTGTGCTAATGTGTCTCTCTCAAATGACATAACATAGTTAGGTAGAGGTTTGAATCCTACAAAAGCCATGTGTGTTTGTCACACAGTTTGTCAATGTGTGGTGGGTTTTGCTTTTATTATTGTATGACATATAATTATAACAGTAATTGCAATGCACACATCAGGTATGTGTGTGCCACATACAGATATGTACCTGTGACCTTCAATAGTTCCTATGTGTGAAGCCCGCCTCATATGAATACAGTTGTTACCTGTACCAGCATGTCCTGCAGATTCCCAGACTGTACGCCATACATGTATGTTGTTGACAATGCAGGCTACTGCAGTGATCTGTGTCCTAGGCCAACTGGGTGACACACACTCATGAAAGCTGTGATATATTAATGTGGGTGAGGGTTCATGAATGGAGTATATGTCACACATGTTATAACACAGCAAAGTCTGTGAGTAATGGACATCCAGTGTAGGTGTATGGCAACTGTTGCTGATATGCATAAAGACACCTTCTTGCTTAGGCGATACACCAAGAGACTGCACAATACCTTTGGAAATGTGAATATCACAGGATAGGCAAGAAAACACTTGTCCATATGTACACACCATTACCCATTCTACATGATGGCTGCTGCCACCTACATGGTACTACTGGAGTACTATGTTAAGTACACGCTGATGACAAAGTTACAGTTGCGTTACAGTAATAGAGCATGGCTTGGACAACAGGTATCTATCTGTATGATACCCTTGTGGTGGTCATGTGTGTCATGCACAGAATGCATTGTAGGCCACTGTATACATTTCCAGTCACGGATGAACATATCGCTAGTGTGTTGGCATGTACGTGAGACTGCTATATGCCAAACAGTATTCTTCCCAGGGATGTGTGGGGCTCAGTAAGAATGGCTACTGGTATAGTGCAGTACTGCAGGAATATCACTGACACTGGGTTTCCTACATCTGTGTATCAGTTGAGGATACATCATGTAATAGGTTCATAGGTTCATACTAGGCTATCTGCCCTAGGGCAGTTATAAGCCTAGCTAGACTGTGTTTGTCTTTCGCCACCCATTTTAGATGTATTTTGATATGGCCTTTTTCCAGGTTAGTATACTCAGCCTCTGTCTAACAGTGACACAGAAGCGAAACCCGGGGTAAACCTTCAATCTCCCATCCACTCAGCAACAGTCCTCTTGCAGAGAGTCATTAAGGGGCTCTGCCTAACCTGGACTGTGATTTTATTCCAGAGTGAAGGGAGCCTCTGGGTTATGAATCTGTCCCTCCAGCATGTCCTATTTATGTAAGTGCTGAGGTGCAAGTGTCACGAGCGTATAGCTCCATGGAATTTGTATTTTCTGAGGTGCAGCATGTCCATTAATTCCAGGTTGGACATGGTTCTATATGTCAGGCATCTGTTGGAGCCCTTTGATCCCCTTGGTGAGGTACTTTTGCTTTCCAGTTGCTGCAGGTCAGATGTCTGGTAAGGTACACCACAAAAGGGGCATTGTACTCAGTTATGGGCCTGATGAGGGATGACTAAAGAGGCATGATGACCTCCCGTGATCTAGCTGTGAATCCCTTCATGATTAGGTGGCCTATATAAACTGTCTGTGTAACCACTACAACCATGTGGTTGTCAAATGAGAGTTTGCTATCAACTCAGGTCCCCAGGTCCCTAATCGTGTGTACAGTACTTAATGGCTTACCACCTATGTGTTAATTTGTGGGCACTTTGTTCTTGCCAAAGGGGATGACTATACACATTTTGGCATTTAGCTTGAGGCCATGGCTCTGGCACCAGTTGTCTGTTTATATGAGGCCCTTTTGTAGGATGCTTCTGTTGGCTGGTGAGTTGATTATGGCACCCAGTTTGCAGTCATCTGCAAACCTGCTCAGCCACAGTCCATCTGTGTTGGCCTGTACCTCTGAGAAATATATACCAAACAAGAGAGGTCCCAGGACTGAACTCTGTGGGATGCCACTTGTAACCGGTTTGGAGTGTGACATGGCTCCAGCAATTCTGACCATGTGTGTTCTGTCCATGAGCCAGTTTGCAATCCATCTAGTGACATAGGGGTTTATAGTTATGCTGGTGAGCATCTCTATAATGCCTGAGTGGGGTATTGTATTGAAGGCTTTTGCGAGGTCCAGGTAGGCTGTGTTGAACACCTTCCCCTCGTCACTGGCCTTGGTGACTGTTTCAAAGACATCGACCAGGTTTAAGAGGCAGGATGTGCCCTCAACAAAGCCAAACTGGGTAGGATCCAGTGTCTGTAGGTCCCCAATATCTTTATTTATGAGGTCTATGATGATCCTTTCCATAGCTTTGCAGACCAAGCTAGTCAGGCGTATGGGGTGATAGTTTCCAGGATCCGTTGAGGCACCACCTTTGTGGAGAGGGATCACCATTGCTGTACGCCACTCCTTGGGTACATATCCTGTAGTAAGGCTGGGATTGAACAGTAGTTTTATGTTTTTGTTTAGTTCTTCTTGGAGTTCATGTAGGATGCAGCCTGGGACACTGTCTGCTCCCATTGATGCTGTGTTTTTGCTTTGGAGAGGGTGACTGAGCATCTCAGATGTCAGGGGGGCATCACTCTGCTGGGATATATATTTGCCCTTGTGGTGGGGAGGGGGGTGAGATGTTTGTGCTGAACCTGTCAGCAATGATGTTCTAAATGTATGTGGCTTAGGTGTATTCTTTGTCATTTAGGACAACTTCTGAGCATATCTGGGAATTCCCACCCAGATTCCTAACATAAGTAAAGAAAGCCTTGTGATTATCCTTAGTGTCTTGTGCAATATTTCTCTTGAAGCTGGCCTTAGACAATTTTATGAGTGCCCGTAATGTTTTCAAAATACTGATCAGAGTTGCCTTCCCTTTGTGGGATATTGCTCGATCATGTAGTAGCTCCCTCCTTCTATTGTTTTCTGTTATGTGGCTGGGATCCACCAGACAGGACGCCTGTCTTTGGAGGATTGGGTCATGGTTATATTTGGAATTGCATGATCTGTGCATTCCTGAAGGTGTTCATAGAATGCGTTTATAAAGGATTCAGCAGTGTGGGCCGTATTTTCCACAGGCCCGGGGGCTTTGAAGGATTCCATCTCTGTCTCAGTTTTGAGGTGTGTGGAATTTGCTTTAGACAACTTTTTCACTGTGGTTTTCTGGGCAGGGGCTGGGGTTGGTATGTGAATATACAGTGAGATTACTCTATGGTCTGATCTTACCAGTGAGGGATACACTTCTGGTCTGGAGCATAGAGTCCCCATGTTGGTGATGATCAGGTGCAGTATGTTTTCCCCTCTTGTGGGAGTGGTAACAAGTTGTTCCATAGCATTTGATTTTATAAATTCTAGGAATCTTTGGCCTAGGGTGTTGGAGCTACAGTAATGCTTCCAGTCTATGTGTGGGTAGATGAAGTTGCCCAATATAATGTTGTTTGGAGACACCTTCATATTTACATGTATTCTTAAGTAGGCCAAGTGGGTTTCCTGGGTTTAGGAGGGTGGTCTGTAGCAGGCTATGAACTGGAAGGCAGTTTTACCCACTGTTAGTTGCACGTGGATAGTCTGTGATGCTTCATGCTGTGGCACCAACCTGGGGGTGTGGGTATCCTTGACATTTATTGATACTCACCCTCCTTTCGTAGTTAGTTCCATGCTTTGGGGCTGTAAAGCATGGTATGAGGTGTAACCTGGTAGTGCTAGGGTGCTCTTGGGAGCCTTGAACCAGGTTTCTGTTACTGCACAGATATCAACATTCTCCATGCTGAGTAGAGTTTGGACTGCATGCATCTTGCGGTTTAGATGTCTGGCATTGAGTATCATTACTTCCAGTTTCTTATCCCCTGTGATACCTATGTAGGTGGGTTTGTGTTTTCAGCCTTACCACCAGAATGCAAACATGTGCAGACATTACACTTTTGGAATTAACACTGGTGTATAAAAAACTACAATGACAATCATACTGTTAATATATCAGGCATGCTGGGATACACCCACATTGATATCATTACACTGTACTGTAAACAACATGATAATATTTCTACAGTGCTATGTAGTCACCCTGTGCATCAGCACCATGCTATCCTGTTCCTGCATCAATGTTACAGATTGCAGGAGGTGGCACAGTTTCATCATATGCACAGGGTGTGTACTTGGTATGCCAGAGTCTGCCATTGACACATCCAATCAACATGTATGTGTGTGTGTGTTAGTGAGGGACAAAAGTACAAAATGGGGCAATGTTGATGCGGTGTGTGTGTGTGTGTGTGTGTGTGTGTGTGTGTGTGTGTGTGTGTGTGTGTGTGTGTGTGTATGTGTTAGCCCTAGGTGTTAGCATTATGCATGTGTATATGCATGCACACAGTTCCACTACGTGGCTACCATATACGGGTGTTTGTGGACAGCCACAGACTGTACCTGCCAGGTCATACAGATCACTGTCTCTAGCCATGGACATGGTACCTGTGCCTGGCAGGGGTGCTACAGACAGTATCAGGTACTAAGCCAGACTGGGTACTGTCATCAGAAGCAGTTGGTTGATGACTGGACACATGTCCCTGCTGGGACTGTCCAGAGCCACGTGCACGTGGTCTTCTAGGACGGTCTGATGACAGCACAGACCCAGCATTGCTGGGGCTGGTACTGGCACTATGGGAGCGGCTGCGGGTTTGTTGTCGTCTGTGACGACTGCCAGCTGATGATGTTGCTGGCAGACGTCCACGTCGATGCCTCAACCGTCCTGCATTGCCCTGGCTCATGGACATGTAGTTGTGGAACAGATCTAATGTGTCCCCCCAACATCTGTCAATGACCTCACCGACAGTACGGATGGCAGCTGCAACGTCACGCATAGTGTCATTCATAGCAGTGCGATGTGCTCTAAGCTCCCTCAGACCCTGTCTGGTGTACCATTCCATATGTGCCTGTGCCTGCATTACAGCCCGGAACATAGCTGAGGTTGAAAGACCTCACTGGGCATGTCTGACAGGGGCAGTACGACCACGGATGCTCCCACAAGAACCCCTGGACATCTGCCTGTGTGGTACCATGTCAGGACTCTGGCTATGGCTGCTGTGAGGGGATGCATGTGCCACTGATACCCTGGTCAATGCCCACTGTATGCTGTCCCTCAGCTAAGGACATTGGTGACAATGGATGTACCGGCAGGATGACTGTGCGCATTGATGGGTTTGACTGCTGTGTACTGTCGATTGGCTGACCAACAACAGACCCTGTCACACCTCCCTGTGCAATTACACATGTATCATCATTATCACTATCCCCAGCAGTGGCTTCAGGTTCCCTGCTGCACGCCAACAGAGCAACACCAGAACCTGTGAGAGGAAGATAGGAAACACAGTTTACAATGTGTACACAATGTTACCACAGATGCACATGGGCACATGCACACATGCACACATGTACACATGCACACGGGCACATGCACACATGCACACATGCACAAATGCACATGGGCACATGCATACATGCACACATGCACACAGGCACATGCACATGTGCACACGGGCACATGAACACATGCACACATGCACATGAGCATATGCACACCTGCACACGGGCACATGCACACATGCACACATGCAAATGGGCACATGCACACATGCATACATACACACATGCATACGGGCACATGCACACATGCACACGGGCACATGCACACATGCACACAGGCACATGCGCACATGCACATGGGCACATGCATACATGCACACGGGCACATGCACACATGCACACATGCACACGGGCACATGCACCCATGCACCCATGCACACATGCACATGGGCACATGCACACATGCACACGGGCACATGCACACGGGCACACATGCACACTCCTCAGTACAGCAGATACAAACACATACACACACCTGCAATCCAACACATACACAATACTGTTTGAGGGTATTATTAGTATTAATATTATTATTAGTATTAATAGTATTGTTATTACACACTCACCAGCATGGATTGGCTGCCTTGCTGTTACTGCAGAGGGACCTGCACAAATAAGAGTGTTATTGTCAGTGGCCACAACTGTGCCATCGATACTGTGAGTATGTTACAGTACAGTAGTACAACAGTTGGCTTTCACAGGTGTACTGATAATATTCAGAATATCAATCTTGCACAAGAATAGGCAGGATAACACACAGTACACATCTCACACATGCATGAACTACCAGTGCAGAGAACAGTCAACTACAGATATGGCATGTTATCTGCACACTCCATGTCAACATACTGGGTGGCTCCAGCCTCCATCATGACACATATCTGTGGATGTTGTTATTGTTGTTATTGTTGTTGGCCTGGAGCCACAACACTTAGGAGGAGCTCCTCCACTCTGGTGAGGGGGGGTGGATAGGTACCCCACCACCTGTGGCAAGCTGTTGTCTGTGGATATCAGACGCACGCTGATGGACATTTCTAATTAAATCACTGCAGTGATGGCGTACCTGCTCATATGTTCGGTTATGCATGCCTATGTCATTTACCTGACGGACAAGGTCTTGCCACAGTGCAGCCCTCTCCTGCTGGTTCTGGCTGGTCCTGGAAAACAGTGTGGAAAAATCCTGCACCAGGCTCTGGTGTATCTTCTCATCCTCTGCAGCTGAATAACAGGTGTAGCCCTGATGCACCATTGCCCTGGAAGGAAAAGAAAAATATGTGAGCAAGTAATATGGCACACATAATACTCTACTGTACTGATATCACTGAACTGCCATATATAGCATCTGTCTGTCTATCAGGGGATACACATGTAAATTACCACATATCAGTGCTCAGCCAACAACTGTGTGACAGTGCCTGGCACACTCCATACAACAAACTAGTACCAGCACTTGGCACACTGTTTGAGGTACAATGCACAACCTCACACTAGGGGTATGTATCAAGCTAATGGATAGAGAATATTGTCATCCCATGCAATGCATGCAATGCACATTTACAGTTTCACTGGTAATCCACCCTAGTCTTTGCTGCCATACCCCTACCTACACTGCAGTCATACACAGGGAACTACAGCACAACATATAGCAATGTAGTATGTTTGTATCCCAATAACTGACACATCCTTCTCTGGCTTCACACCGAGGACACACACTACCATGACAGACACAAAGTCATGCTGAGCAATCACACCATACAGACCTTGCACACAGTCAGTGTCACACTCATGCCACCTCACATAGTTGGTATTGCAATGAGTACATGTGTGTGTGCATTGTGTCATAGGTAAGTACTATGCTATTGGCCCTGGGCCTACGGCAGCATAGCCTTATGCTACCCTGCCCCTTGGGACACATGTAATGTGATTGTACTTGCTCCTGTCAAACAGTTACACAGACTCATATGGCATATTACCTATCTCCATAACATTCATCAGGGGTATGTCTGACATCTACTAATAAGGAGCCTTGCTTGTTAATGCTGGGTGGTTTAGTCCAGGGTATGGCTTATTTGTGGATAGGAACCTGTACCTCCAGCATGTGCTCTTTACTGCAGTGACAAGGATGAGGGCCATAGGTCATTTAGGCTGGAAAGATTGTGAGGTGTTACCATGGCGGTTGGACAACTGGTATGGGTGTGACATAACTCTGTATATACAGCAGTGGTAACCTCTGTGTAGGTAGTATGAAAGGCAAACTATCTGTGGTTTTGTCAGTCACCCTGCATAGGGAATGTGTTTGAGGGCATTATCACTCTTTGCTAGGTATGTCTGTGGCCTTTTCCCTTGCTGTAGTTGTCATGGGAGGTACATACCATGTAGGACATTGTGAGGTGTAGAGGGGTACACTGACCTACATTGCCCTAGCTGACACACCATTTGTGATGACACGTACCATGTACAGGGATTACAAGACTAGTGTGCCACCTTGAATATCAAAGGGGAGGCTATTGTACACTTGTTTCCCATGTTCCCTTCTGACACCTCCAGTAGTAGGCAGGCAACCACCTATGTGGTAGTTAGTGGTTAAAGTGTTTTGGAATGGGGTATGGTACTCCAGTATCCACACTGGTGTTCAGTCCATGCCTTCGTCACCAGGCACCTGTTGCAATACATCTGCCCCCATGTGTCTCTCTCACTCTATATATATATATATATATATATATATATATATATATATATATATATATATATATATATATATATATTCATATACATACATATCTATAGACATTCATATCTGTCTGTATATGTGTATGTATCTATATATATATATCTCTATATATGTGTCTATTACATCTATATGTATATACATATTCTATCTATCTATCTATATATGTCTATCTATTTATACATACCTCTCTATCTATGTATATATATATATATATATATATATATATATATATATATATATATATATATATATATATATATACATATACATACACACACTAACATACTTCTAAACATCCATTGCTGTACAACCTACATTGTACATTGTACTACAACCTACATTGATATGTGCACATAGCAACCTTCAACTACATATGTATGTCCAGCCTTCACTAACAGTTGCAGTATGTCCCTTGCCCTATGCACATCTTCATATACATATAGATACAGACTGCTAACACATATGGAGGGTTCACAGTATGTAGATTATTAGATTATGCAGTTTACATTACCTTTGTTTCTGACTTTTTTGGATGGCTGGCTTGTTGGCTGGCTGACTGGTTGGCTGGCTGGCTGGCTTGATGGCTTGTTTTTTTTTTTTTTTTTGGTCTCTCTCTCTCTCTCTCTCTCTCTCTGTCTCTCTCTCCCTCCAGTCCCTCCAGTTGCTGCAATGATATTATTGCATGTGTGGACTGGCAGTACAGGCTGCTTTTGTAGGTATCTGCACATGTGCATGTGATGGCCTCTGCACCAGTTGTTGGCCAGCATTTTACTAATTGCATGCAGCCTGCTGTGTGGTAATTGCAGTTCTCACTGTGATTTCAGGACAGTGCTATAAAATGTTAGGTTAGGTAGGCATAGGCCTTTCAGTTTTGCAAGATGGGTACCATGCTGATTTGCTGTGGACACTGTTGTGTCAGTCAAAAGGTTGGTATGTCTCTCATATCTAAGGCTGTGTTGTAGCCACTGAAATGCATGTTGTACTGAAACCTGACTGTTGCTTCTTCCAGTTAATTCTTCTCAGGGTGTATGTTAACTCACACATAATAATGCTAACACTGTTTACATGGGAGTATGTACTTTCCTGTGGGACTCGTGGATTAACTGGTATACAACAGTAGCTCTTGCAATGTGTTGCTATAGCTTCACTATTTTGCCTTTACATTCACTCCTTGAAGGCCTGATATTTGTCTTTACTGGAATGTGTTGCTATGGCTTTCCTATTTTCCATTTACTTTCACTCCTTGTAATGCATGATATATTTCTTTCAGCAGCACTTTCTTATATGTTTGGTGTGGTTTGGTGGCACTGCATGCAGTCTGGTGAGGCCAAGATCTGGGGTTTGACACTTACAAGGGTATCTTATTTTGCTGCTGAGCAGTAGTAGGGCCTTGTACTTTGTACTAACAGTTATGAATATCAGGTACATGCAGTGCTTGTAAACTGCTATACTGTCCTTAGTTTGTTGGATGGCTACATCCTTTGATATTTCTGGGTTGTACTCCTACATGAGGGTGTGCTTGTGGAAGCAATTCTACAGCTATTCGCAGAGTGTGTAACAGCAGACAGGCTGATATGCCTGTGTGTTTCTGACACTTGCAGGCCTCAGATACTCTCGGGTATATATTTGAGCAGCCTCAGGGAACTGTACATATCAGTGGGATACACCCGTGATATATTTCAGATATTCTGCAGTTGTGACTGTGGGGTATTTTGAGCATATGTATTACTACACCATTTCTGACATGCAAGTAGTGGGTACTTTGATTTATTGACGGTCACTATTACGTGGGATTCCCCACCTTTCTGCCTACTGTTAGTACATTTCACAGGGAGTCAGTGGGGCACAGGTAACATTTTTAGACAAATGAAGGACATCCCTGTAAATCAGTCACAGTTGGGATGTCTGGCCTCATACCTATTCAAATATGGTGGTGTTTATCCTGCTCTGATACCGTGTGTGGTTTGTAAGGTGCTAATCTAACATTATTACCTCCTAGCATGGCTGTTTCTCTTATCACACTAATGTAATGCAATTCCAAAAGAATTGCCAGTAAAGATACAGGAAACAAGTTTTGTGTAATGACCTTCCTATATTCCCTTTACATTCAGTCCTTCTATGTCATGATATATTGCTTTCAGCACCAAGTTCTTGTATATCAGTTATGGTTTAGTGGTAAGTCATGCAGACTAGCGTTTCCAAGGTCCCGTGTTCGAGACTGACAGGGGAATTTTATTTTGCTGATGAGCAGACTACAGGCCTTGTCATACAGAGTGACTAAGGCACTTTTAAGCAGTTGTACGTGGGTTTGCGCTGGTTTGCGCGATGCTTACACATGCGCACACTCACCTAGCTAAGTGCACCCTCGCTTAACTTAGCGCACACAAGTGCACACGCGCTTAAAACTGCTTAAAAGTGCTTACTCCCGCTAACACCTGCACCAATTTCTTTTAAAGAAAAGAAAATGGAGAGATAGGAAAGTGGTGAAAAAGGGGGCACAAAGAGGGTAGGACAGTAGGAAAACAAGCTTGGGATGTGCAGGAAGGATGTAGGAAAGGCCCATAGCTGCCCATTTCTTTACCAGCAACAGCTGTGCATATGTGTGAAATTTGGTGTGAATTTTGAAACCTTCCACCCCTGAGAGAGGGGTGAGGACAACAAAATATGTTGTACAGCCAATGTTAATTATCAGTTGACATGTCCAGCAGACATGTCTGCAAAATGGGCAGCTATGTATGGGGCGTAATTTTTTTGTGGGAACAGAGTGCCCTTTTTTATTTTTTTTTTCAGGTGAGAGTGGAATGTGAGGTACAGGAAGTAGGTATATTTGGGGAAGTAGGTTGGGGAGGTTAACAGACAAGACAAACAAGATGCATACAGGGGTGAAGTATGACACATGTGGGGGGTAAACACAATTGATGGGGACGGATGTTTGGATATCGCGAGCCCATGAGCCCACAGATGGCAACAGTGGAACTGAGATCCCCACCCATGGGCAGTTACCACTGCGCCTTCACTGCCCAGGACAGGGCTGTGCTGGGGGCTGTATAGGATGGGCAGGCACACCCGTGAGTTGTACCACCCTCGCCTCGTGCTGGCGTAGGGGATCAAGCACAGCATGCCTGATCTCGCTATGCACCACAGACCGGACACTATGGAGGGTGAGTGGATGTTCTCCTCCGGCCACGCTTGCAGAGGGGGGACGAGCCCCATCCCCTGCAGCGCTTCCACCCAAAGTTGGTACAGGGCCACCAGAGGAGGTTCCAGCCTGGGCACTGGTGCCAGGTGCACTCACTAGCTGAGGTGGGAGAGGTGGGTCCACTGGAACCCGCCTCCCCTGTTGTCCTATGTTTATCAGTATTTTATGACATTTTGGGTTAGTAACAAACAACACCATTCAAAATTAGTTGTAACAGCATGCATCAGTATTTCCATTAACCAAACACCCATGAATTCCAAACATTGAACAGCAAGCATAACACATGCATATTTAGAACAACAGTACACAATCCAACAGCACGCACGGTTGATTGATGGCAACAGGCCATCAGGTTTGGATATGTGAACAGGGCACATGCCTCAACGTACATGCAGATATGTATGAACCAACAGGACAAATGTCCATGGGAATTAATTGTGTATACACATACCCAGTTTGGTGTGGAATGGCATCATTTGTGAAAATGGGGTAGGGTGAAGAAATATTACATTAACAACTTAAACTACCTATATATATGCTGTACATTCCTAGTAGCTGCAGATATATATCCCCTACATGTCTTTATACAGTTTCCGATATGTAACCTTAGGAATGTTGGTGATGGGAATGTTACTGCTACATTAATATACATTCCATTTTTATTCATACATGTTCATATCTGGCTGTGTTCAGGTACAGCATCCTGCTACATTTGATTTATATGTCTCTAGACAACTGTGGATGTTCAGTATTTCATACAACCATACTATCTCCATATTGCAAGGGTACAGCACCATATCCAAATTGTGGGACAGACACATTCCATGTTCAGTATTTTACTACACCCATTTCACTCTTTGGTTGTGGCTGTCTCATTCATTTCATTATGTACTGACTGCAGTATAACTTTATTCCAGACATATTACAGCTTTCTTGGTCAATTCATACCCTCTTTCTCACACTCTCACTTGTTTTATTTTTACAATTCAAGATGGTACTTAATTCTAGGCATTATTAACATTTCTTACTTGGTTACAACAATCCTTTCCAACAGACTCACTTATTTCATATGGCAGATTTTAAAAGGGGATGTATTTGACACATGTCTATCCTTTGTAGATTGATTACCAGTCATTTTCAGGGTGAAGCAGTTATCTGATATTACAATACAGGTGGAAACTCTATTTCAGACTTGTTTAATGTTTATTTCTGGATTACAGGCTGCATCACTTATCTAATCTTACAATACTAGCATAATCTTTCTTCTAGGCTTATTTGAACTTTATTAATATGTAACAACACTGAACTCTTTTACAAACTGGCTCACTTATATTCTATAACAATTCCAGCAAAATAATTACTTACCTGCCTGATGGCACAACCTCACCAGCCTATCAGCATAGGCTCGCTGATTCATGGAACGGACACCTGCAGCTGTAATATAAATGAAGTAATATTGGAACATACATCTCCATAATATAGGCTAGGATAATTTCTTACATACTTAATTACATGGATACTTACTCAGTAGTGGGGCGTTGGGCATTTGCTGGGGCTCCTGGATCAAATGGTTCAGTTGGTCCTGCTTACGTCTCTTCAGGTCTGCATGGTGGTGATGGACCTGTTCACCAGTCCTTGGTATGCCTGTGGCACTGGTGAGATCATGTGCCAACCGGTTCCATGCCTCTGCCTTCTATGCACCCCAGTGAACCTGGCCCTGCATGAGTTGAGCCTCATGATCGTGGACTAGGAGCCAAACCATATATTTGGACTCATCAACACCCCACCTCTGTGCTCTAAAGTGACTTCCCTCTCCTGCACCTGCCATCCTGACTGCAAATGGGTACCACAATCAGTTATGCTGTGTATTCCCACCTATGGGGCTTATATATGCCTGTTTTCCCGCACTTATCTGTGATTGGCCATTTTGGATATTTATCAGCTTAAGAAAACCTGCTTTGTCATGCTTCTATTTACATTCATTCCTATATATATGCTAATACTGCATTTCTCAGTACAACTGTCATGGCTTAGTGGTTCAGTACTTTGACTAGGGTGCACAGTATCCTGGGTTCAAGCCTGGGCATTGCTTTTTTTTGTTTTTACTACTGTCTAGACAGGCTAGGAGGTGTTTCTGTGTAAAGGCGGTTTTGATACAGCTTGCTCAACGTTGCCCGCCGGTAAGCCGGTTGGCACGCTGCGCAGCTCCACGCAAATGGCTTAGGCTGGGTAACGCATTATTTGGCTATGAGCACGCATATTACTCTGTGTGAAGTGTTGCTCAGCTACGGGCACTCATTTTAAGCATGTTAAAGCAGTGCTCAACTCCAGGCACTCATATTACACCTGTTAAACCACTGCTTACCTGCGGGCAGTCATATTACGCTTGTTAGAGTGCTGCTTACCTATGGGTACTCATATTCGGATTTGTAAAGACTTGCTCAGCTATGGGCACTTATACAATTTTTTTATATTTTCTTGTGTCGGATTTCTTCAAAAATACATGGCCCATTTGATTACATTTTACTTAAATTATAGTTTTAAATATGTATATATATATATATATATATATATATATATATATATATATATATACATATATATATATATATATATATATATATATATATATATATACATATATGTCAGGGGATTGTTTCATGCTTATTTAACTAAAAATAGAAAATGATGTTGTGGGGGCTCGAACCGTGACTACCTCCTCTTTGGCCAACGTCTCTACCGCTACACTATTGCTACTTGGCTTAATTTGCATATTTGGATCTTATATGCTTTTCAATGACTGCTAACTGTGGCTGAGCGGAGGGCATACCCGCGCAAACCAGCGCAACTACAGGCAAACATTTTGGAAATTATAAAAAAAAAAATTAAACTGCTATTTTTACATTTTACATTACAGTTGGGTTTATAGTCTGTGGGGGCATGTGTGGTGTTGTGTTCCTTGACATTTCCACGGACTCACTCTTGGGAGTTTACTTTCAGGACTCTGACTCTTCTGGGGGCATGTCCCTTTGCAGAACTCGGCATTCGGACACGCCCCCTACATTCCTACATGGACCGTGTTAGCCTAGGGTGTGATTCAGCATGCCCTCATGAATATGCATGGCATGCTGACATCATACCGTTAGACGGCAGCCTCCGTGTAAGACATATTAACTCTTACACGGAGGTTTTGTGAATCCTGCCCCTTATCTTAGGCCTTCCTCTTTTCCTCTTACCTGACAGCTCCATCCTTAGCATCTTTTTCCCAATATACCCATCATCCCTCCTCAGCACATGTCCAAACCAATGCAATCTCATCTCTCTTGCTTTGTTTCCAATCTGTCCAACATGAGCTGACCCTCTAATATACTGATTCCTAATCCTATCCTTCCTAGTCACACTGAGTGCAAATCTTAACATCTTTAACTCTGACTCCTGCCTTTTTGTCAATGCCACTGTCTCCAACCCATATAACATAGCTGGTCTCACTACCCTCTTGTAGACCTTCCCTTTCACTCTTACTGGTACCCGTCTGTCACAAATCACTCCTAATACTCTTCTCCACCCTGTACTCTCTTCTTCACCTCTCTTCCACATTCACAATTACTCTGAACTGTTGATCCCAAGTACTTAAACTCGTCCACCTTTACCAAATCTACTCCCTGCATCCTCACCATTCCTCTACCCTCCCTCTCATTTACACACATATATTCTGTCTTAGCCCTGCTGACCTTCATTCTTCTGCTCTCTAGAGCATATCTCCACCTCTCCAGAGTCTCCTCAACCTGATTCCTACTCTCACTACAGATCACAATGTCATCTGCAAACATCATAGTCCACGGGGCCTCCTGTCTGATCTCATCTGTCAACCTGTCCATCACCACTGCAAATAAGAAAGGACTCAGAGCTGATCCTTGATGTAATCCCACCTCCACCTTAAACGGATCTGTCACTCCCACTGCAGTCCTCACCAATGTCACACTACCCTCGTACATATCCTGTACCACTCTTACATACTTCTCTGCCACTCCTGACTTCCTCATACAATACCACAACTCTTCTCTAGGCACCCTGTCATATATGCTTTCTCCAAGTCTACAAAGACCCAATGCAACTCCTTCTGACCTTCTCTGTATTTCTCCAATAACACTCTCAGAGCAAACATTGCATCTGTAGTGCTCTTTCCTGGCATGAAACCATACTGCTGATCAGTAATCATCACCTCCCTTCTTAACCTAGCTTCTACTACTCTTTCCCATAACTTCAAGCTGTGACTGATCAATTTTATCTCTCTGTAGTTACTCCAGCTCTGCACATCACCCTTATTCTTAAAGATAGGTATCAAAACACTTTTTCTCCACTCCTCAGGCATCCTCTGACTTTCCAAAATTTCATTAAACAATCTAGTTAAAAATTCCACTGCCATTTCTCCTAAGTACCTCCATGCTTCCATTGGTATGTCATCTGGGCCAACAGCCTTTCCATTCTTCATCCTCTTCATAGCTGTCCTTACTTCCTCCTTGCTAATCTGTTTCACTTCCTGATTCACTATCCCCACATCATCCAACCTTCTCTCTCTCTCATTCTCTTCATTCATCAGCCTCTCAAAAAATTCTTTCCATCTACTCAACACACTCTCCTCACTTGTGAGTATGTTTCCCTCACTATCCTTTATCACCCTTACCTGCTGCATATCTTTCCCAGCTCTGTCCCTCTGTCTAGCCAACCAGTGCAGGTCCTTTTCTCCCTCTTTAGTGTCCAATCTCTCATACAACTCTTCATACCCCTTATCCTTAGCTTTCGCCACCTCTCTCTTTGCCATGCACCTCATCTCCTTATACTCATGTCTACTTTCTTCATCTCTTTGACAATCCCACTTCTTCTTCACCAGCCTCTTCCTCTGTATACTCTCCTGTACTTCCTCATTCCACCACCAGGTCTCCTTGTACTCCTTCCTCTGTCCAGATGTCACACCAAGCACCTTTCTAGCAGTCTCCCTTACTAGTTCTGCTGTAGTTACCCAGCTATTCGGTAACTCTCCACTGCCTCCCAGTGCCTGTCTTAACCCTTCCCTAAACTCCACTTCACAATCACCCTTTTTTAACTTCCATCACTTGTCCTTGGCACTGCATTCACACTCCTCCTCCTCTTCTTGATCACCAACGTCATCCTACAGACCCCCATTCTATGCTGCTTAACTACACTTTCCCCTGCCACCACTTTACAGTCTCCAATCTCCTTCAGACTGGCCCTCATACATAGGATATAATCCATCTGTGTGCATCTTCCTCCACTCTTGTACGTCACCCTATGCTCCTCCCTCTTCTTAAAATACGTATTCACCACAGCCATGTCCATCCTTTTCGCAAAATCCACAATCATCTGACCTTCTGCATTCCTCTCCTTAACACCATACCTACCCATCACTTCCTCATCCCCTCTGTTCACTTCACCAACATGCCCATTAAAGTCTGCTCCAATCACTAGTCTCTCACCCTTGGGTACACTCACCACAACTTCATCCAACTCACTCCAAAATTTCTCTTTCTCATCCATCGCACACCCAACTTGTGGAGCATATGCACTAACAACATTCTTCATTACACCATCAATTTCGAGCTTCATAAACATCACTCTGTCAGACACTCTCTTCATGTCTAAAAGACTCTTGGCATATTGTTTCTTTAGTATAACCCCTACCCCATTTCTCCTGCCATCCACACCATGATAGAACAATTTGAACCCGTTTCCTAAGCATCTGGCCTTACTTCCCTTCCATCTGGTCTCTTGCACGCACAATATATCAACCTTCCTTCTCTCCATCATATCAGCTAGCTCTCTTCCTATACCAGTCATACTGCCAACATTCAAATTTCCTACCCTCACTGCTACACTCCTAACCTTCCTCCTCTCTTCCTGCCTTCGGGCATGCTTTCACCCTCCTCTTCTCCTTCGGTCAACAGTAGCCCAATTTCCACCAGCACCCTGTTGGCTAACAGTACTGGTGTCGGTTGTTGTTAACTTGGGCCTCGACCGATCCGGTATGGAAATATGAAATTTCTGCACCATAAATGTTGTGGCAGAATTTTTACGCCGGATGCCCTTCCTGACGCAACCCTCCCCATTTATCCGGGCTTGGGACCGGCACAAAGAAATGCACTGGCTTGTGCATCCCCAGTGGCTGGGTTTATATATATATATATATATATATATATATATATATATATATATATATATATATTTGTAAACAAACAGCAAATCAAATGTGTATATGTTACAGTCAAATATTCACTTGAAACTTATACCTATAGTATTAGTAATAGCAAAGGTTTAAAGATTTATAGGACAGTTACTTTAACAGAAAAAATAAGGGAACAATGTTGGGACATTTTTCAGATCTAGAGGATATTTTTGGTAGTCTTTTAAGTCTGTTAAGAGTTGTAGTGCAAGGGAATGATGTACCTTATTGATGTAATTGCTTGCAAATTTTGCAATTTTATTACAACTTTAGTCCAGCTTGTCTATCTGACAAGGCTGTAGATTAATGAATATTGCTGAGGGGTAGTGGACACTTGGGAAAATTCAGGCGAGACCTATGGCCTTATGTGCAGGTGCTGTTAGAAAAGGTTTGAATTTATGAAGAACTAGTTAATTTCTATTTTCTGAACTTTGCTGGATGTGTTAATCAGATCTTAAAAAATTACGGATGGCTTATATTCCCAGTAGTTTTATTTTTGTACCCACTTGATTGTATTAAGAATGACAATAATAAGTCACAATAGTTTGATTGGTGAGTTAGAAGTATAAATAAGCCCCAGGATTCAATAAAGTCCATGTAGACTCCATGTAGAGCCTACATGGAATGTATCCATGTATACGGCCATGGTTCCCCTTCAGCAGCACACCCATATATATTAATTATGCAGAGCACCTATGGGAGGTCACAGCAACATAGGTATTGAATCTGTTTAAGACTTAGGATGTAGCCACATGCGTTTCAGCCTGTCCCCCTTGGCCAAAAGGAGTACAAGGCATTTTATGTCATTAAATTGCGATTTAATTTTTTTTTATATTTATCTGCTTGTTTGCAGTGTGGAACGTTGTCTAGTTATGCTTATCTTTGCAAATATATCACAGACATTCGCTAGATATCAAAAGATAGAAACCGGATGCATTCAATATTAATCAATGATATTTTAAATTTTTTTTGTGCTTGTTTGCGCAATGTGGCACATTGATTAGCTAGGTGTAACACTTCATACATAAGCAATAGACATCCACTAGACAGCTAAAAATAGAAATTGGATCTATTCAATTGTTGTAATTCTGCCATGCTTAGCAACACCCAAACCCATGCAGTGAAGCTGTGCTATGCTTACAGGCACCTTTGCAGTATATTTGCACATATTCCAGTTCCCTTCAGTGTCTCAGTGGCTAGATAAGTTCAGTCATGCACTACAGTGCAGTAGGTCCTGGGTAAAAGTCCTGAATAGTAATGCTTTTTACATATAGTGCTGTGAAACAGTGTCAGGTGACTGACACATCAGTTGACTTTAAATTAAATAATTGTTAAATTTAGAAACAGTTAGAAAAGCTGCACAATGCTAAGCAGCACTTAAACATGGTTAACGGTCATTTCCAGTTTGCTCGTTTCAAGCTTCATTTAAACATTGATTGTGCAAGTTTGTGCGATGCTAAGGAAAGCAGAGCTATTTTGGAAGTTACAGTATGATGTGCAAGGGAGAGAGTGCAGCCTATATAAGAGGCAATAGGTGGGAATTTCACAGCATTCCTTGGAGCCTGACTTTGACTGTCAGTATGGCTGCTGGAGTTGGTGAAGGAATGTGCTTTAGGGTGCAAAGGTGGAGTGTACAGGAGTCCAAGGTGTTTATTGGACTCCTGGTAGAGAGATATGGACCCCAGCTGCTGCAGAGTGAGTACAAGGGCTCAGAGTGCAAGGCTGAGGCCTGGGATTGTTTGACAAGGGAACTAACCAGTGCTACTGGTATCTCCCACATTGGTGAACAGTGTATGATGACCTGAAATGTAGGAAGAGGAGAACCTTGAACACCTGAATCCAAGAAGCAAGGGAGAGGTACACCCCACATATATGTAAGCCATTTATAAATATACAATCTGAATGTGTGCAAAATTGGTATGAATAATGGTTCACTTCTCTTACCACAGCTGCAGAAGGGAGGGCTCATAACATACATTCCCATGCCGGGCGTTTGGCCAGGATGAACAAGCGTGTGGCAAGTAAGAAAATCATGAAAGTAATAACTTAATGCATAACTTAATAATACAGTAATGTAAATACAGACTTTGCAATCGTAACAGTCAGTTATGAAATACCTGGGACATGTTACATCTGTATTAGTGTGTTGGTGCATATCTGAAATGGTTAAGCAAGTAAGCATGTAGTACTGTATAGCATAGCTTCCAACCATCAGTTAATGTTATAGTCTACCCAGATTAAGGGTCACTGTTCTAGTCTGCTCACTGTCTGAAATATGCTGTAGGTTGCACTTAATAAATGAACAGGTTATATGGATATGGATATATGGATAAGTTAACAGAAATCCTAGACAACTATCCATGTGTCTAAATGCCAGATTTGAAGCAACGTAAATCAATAAAGTTTAAAAAGAGGTAGTGCGTTGTAAGTAATGTTTTCAAATAAAGTGTTCATTATTCATTTATTCACTGCTACTGTGTTGTAATCTGACACCAGTCAATTGTTGCTTGTGAAGTAAGAAATAATGCACCAACAAATGTCAGAAATAAAAGTAATGCAATACCCAGATTAAGAGTCAAGCTTGTGCTCTGATAATTTTTTCTGAAATATGCTGTAGGTAGCACTCAGTAAATTAACAGGGTATATGGGTAAATTAGCAGAAGTCCTAGACAGATGATACATGTGTGTAAATCCCAGATTTGAAGCAACGTTAAGCAATAAAGCTCTCTTTGCTTGCACTATTGCCAGGACCTGGAACTCAATACCAAGCCAAATAACCTTGACTACATCTACTACTCAATTCAAAAAGCTCCTGAAAACCCACTACTTAAATAACTGGCATTGCCCATGCTACTCCCCTGGTTAACTCTTACCGTTACACTGTTCTAATAATCTAACTTAGGGTCTACACCTTACATTTTCCCTGGTAATTCTGATAAACATCTCCCCTGAATAGTTAAACATTAGATAATTAACCATTACTATTAAAATAAAAAATGTTTGCTGTCTTAATGCCCAATATTATTGACCTAAGTTCTTTATTTTACTTAACCTGTAAAACTGCACATTACGGTATAGAAAATTGGACATTGCTATGTGTTTATTAGATGTCTAGAGCTGTTTATGTATGCATAATTTCCTTGTATGTAATGTTCTTGGAGCTTTTATCCCCGGGCCGCCCCTCGCTGTGTTTATTAGATGTCTAGAGCTGTTTATGTATTTAAAATTTCCTTGTATGTAATGTTCTTGGATCTTTTCTCCCCAGGCCTGTGGTTGCTATGTGTTTATTGGATGTCTAGAGCTGTTTATGTATGTAAAATTTCCTTGTATGTAATGTTCTGGAAGCTTTTCTCCCTAGGCCTCCACTGAAAATGGATCTGTGTCCAGTTGGACTTTCCCGGTTAACAAATGTAAAATAAAATAAATAAAAATAAATAAAATAAATAAAGTGTAAAGGGAGATGGTGCTTTGATCATTACTATTTTCAACTAAAGTGCTCAGTATTCCTGGGGTCACTGCTTGTGGGTTCCAATCTGATACCAGACACAGTTATAGATGTGTGTTAATGTATGATTTCAGACATGTCTCAATAAAATTTTTAAAGTAGATGGCACTTTGATAATTCATTATTTTCAAATAAAGTGCACATTATTCCTGTAATCACTGCTTGTGGGTTCCAGTCCCATGGCAGCCAACTTAGAAATGACCAGCTGTCTAGTTTAATTAGTGTACACGAACATACCTCTGAGCTGTCATGATTTTAGCAGAATGTAATGACTACTGCCCCATATGTGTGGTCCTTTGATTTGCAGATATATGACATTACTTGGAATGCGATTTAATGGCAAATGTGTTATCAGAACACCTTGCTACTAATGTACTAGAAAGGCTTACCCAGACTCTGCTACACTTTGCTGTGAGAGAAAGGTTAGTTTGCTTTTTATTTGTTGTATTTCTTTATTGCCTTTTTCTATTTTGAATACTGTGATTTGTTTTATTTACCTTGTGTTTTACTTGTATTCTACTTTTAACTGCATATTAAAGTTTGAAAAGAGACCACAGCTCTGTCTCTTGTGAGTCAGGCAGAAATTTTTTTCCCCACCCTCTCACCCGGTTACTGTATTGTTCTTAAACACCACTGTCTTTCTAGTTGCCTTCCCCTTATCTTAATTTGACCATATATCTCATTTCCTCTCTGATTTTACTGGTTTGTGTGAGTAAGCACAAAATTATGATTTTGTGAAATCACTCCCCTTCAACTATTTAAATTTATTGGCCAACATACTGTATTCCATAGTACCAGAATACAAAAGTGACAACCCCTTTTCAATCTATTTTGCTGTTTTAAAAATAGTGACTCTCCACTAAAACTTAACTTGTGAGACAGGTAAAACTTAAGTTACCTACTTTCACATCTAACTCCTCTAGTGCACACTGCAGTGCTTAGGATAAACCATTTTTTTTCATCTTACCTTTAAGCATCCCTGTGACTAGCACTTGCTTTAAAACCTGCTGGAAAGAATTAGGAAGTCTTAATCTGATACAAGCACTCAACTCTCCTTGTTAATAAGGAGAAATTAATAAGGGAAAACAGCTTTTGTACTTTACAAAAAAAAGCACCACACCAGGCATGTCCAAGGGTCAGCTTCCGGTGATTTCTCCTGTCCACCTGGTGAATCTGGGCATACTGCAGCAATGCAGCAATTGCCTCATGTACACAGACAACCCTCTCCTCCTGCCACCCAACACTACAACCTGCGAGAGATACACTTACATAGCCAAACTAAAAGTAAACCTCTCTCCACCCAAGATTGTGCTAGACAGTCAAAAGGAGAAGGTTACCACCCGCACTACACCTCAAGTAACACATAGTCCTTCTAAACCCACACCACCCACACATAGCAACTCTAAATCCACAAATGTGGAGGCCCTTAACAGTAACCTGCCCAAGCAACAAGGACCTCTGAAGCTGAAATGCAAACAAACACCAATCACAGCCAAAGTGTCACATAGCTCACAACACCAGTGTGCCACCCAACAACAGCCCCTAAGTCAAGACAACGTATCCAACACTTTAGTCATAGGTGACTCTATAGTCAGGCACACTGATGTCCCACTCAACAGGCTGAACAAGTAGAAAATTACAGTCAGCTACCTGTTGGGTGCCAGAATCAGCCACATAATGCATGCACTCAAGTGTCTCCACAACAAGTACACATATGACTCTGTCATTGTCCATGTTAGAGTAAATGACTTGAGATGTACCTCCCTGGACTACATGAAAAGACATGGAAGATCTCTTGGATCATGTGGCCCAGGCAGCTATGACCCTACCCCTGAGTAGCATCCTGCCTTCGCCCAGAATGATACCTCAGTATAAGGACAAAATGATTGACTTCAACAATTGGCTAAGCTTTTGGTGTCATTCAAAGGGGATCCAGTATCTGTCTGCCTGGGATGACATGATCGACGGACCACATTGCTTTGCCAGAGATGGTCTGCACCTGTCACCCCTGGGATTTAGATTACTGGCTAAGGCTCTTGCCACCCCTATAGTGCCTTTTTTAGGCAATGTTCAAAGGACAAAACCACCACTGTAACAGGTACAAGCATGCAAAAAAGGTAATATTACTCAATGCTAGAAGTCTAAACCTCAAAATGCACTCTCTCTCGAGGCATTCCTAAAAATGGAGAACATCGATATCTGTGCAGTAACTGAGACCTGGTTCAAGGCTCCAGAGAGCACTCCTGCAATACCAGGCTACAACTCTTACCACACTTTTCGGCCACCAAACCAGGACCGAAACACTAAAAGTAGAGGAGTTTCCATATTCACCAAGCATATTCACAACACCAGGCTAGTTGCCCAACACAATGAGTCTGAAATTCTCCAGGTGCAACTAACACTAGGTTAGACTGAAATCCAAATTGTAGCTTGCTACAGATCCCCCACCATGCCCCAAGATTCTCACTACACCTTTCTAAACATACTGGAAAATATTAAAATACAACCAAACACCCTAATACTGGGTGATTTCAATTACCCTGCCATTAACTGGGAAAACTACTCATGTACCAAACCTTTGCGCAACGGTTCTTGAAATTCACAAATTCCAATGCTCTGGATCAACTAATTCTTATTTCCACCAGGGGCTCCAATATCCTAGACCTGGTCATTACCAACATGGGAAATCGATGCTCTACACCTATGGTCACCCCGTCATTGGTCAGGTCTGACCATAAGCTAATCACCCTTGACATCCACACCCACCCCTCGTAAGGAAACCTCCATAAAAAACTTCTCCAAAGCTAACTTCATGCTACTGAAGTCAGAAGTGACAAACTTCATGACACACATGCAGACGTGAACTGAAAGTTTGACTGCTGAATCCTACACTAAGGCACTGTATGAGCACATCCATTCATGCATGAATTGTGCCATCCCCAATAGAACCAAGACACTCTCCTCTAAAAAAAGGAAGCCAATCTGGTGGTCCCTTGCCATAAACAAACTTTCCAACAAAAGGAAGAAACTGTTTCAGAAAAGAGGAAACTCCCAGGATGCAAAAAACTCCCTTACTAGCCTCAGTAAAAAACTGAGATCCTTCATAAAATCCTCCAAAGCTAGTTATGAAAATACAATTGCCAAAGACTCCAAAGACAGCCAAAAGGCATTCTATAGCTATGTCAAGAATCTAAATGGCAATGCTCAGATCTGCTCTGAGCTACAACAGAATGGCATTAAATATACTGAGCCCAAGGATATTGCCAATATCCCGGCAGATCGATTCAGTGCAAACTTCACCCCCTTTCACCCCCTAAAAGCCCCATCTCTATACCGAAAGATTGCCAAATTCCAGTAATAACGGCCACACAGGTAAAAAACGCACTCTCCAAAGCTAAGAATACAGCATCCATGGGACCAGATGACATCTCAGGCTGTGTACTACATGAACTACAAATTTAACTGGCACCTCACCTATGTGTCATGTTTAATCATAGCCTCACCTCAGGCTTCATGCCCACTGAGTGGCGCAAGCTACAGCTATCCCACTCGACAAGGAGGGATCCACCTTGGATCCCAGGAACTACCGCCCCATCAGTCTGACAAGCCTGATCTGCAAGGCCATGGAACGTATTATCAAGGAACTTATAAACAAAGACATTGGCAACCTTCAAACACTGGATGGACCCCATGCAGTTTGGGTTCGTGAAGGGCCAGTTTTGTTTCCTGAAACTGATTGACTTCTTTAAATCAGTCTCCAGAGTTGTGGGCAAGGGTAAGGTGGCCAACACAGCCTATCTGGACCTCACCAAGGCTTTTGACACCAACCCCCACTCTGGAATCATAGATAAACTTACTAAGCTGGGCATTAATCCCTACTTTCCTATTGAATCCCCAAATGATGTAGATATTCTACAAAAGGGCCTTACAGAAACAGATGCTTGGTGCCAGAGCCATGGGCACAAGATCAATGCTAAGAAATGTATAGTTATCCCCTTTGGAAAAAAACATGTACCCATGAATTACCACATAGGTGGCAGTACATTAAACACCGAAAGTGTGATAAGAGACTTAGGGACACAGGTGGACAGTGGTCTCACCTTTGATAACCACATCACCACAACAGTCAATAAATACTTCTATGTGGCACACCTCATCACTAAGGGCTTTTTATCCAGAAAAAAGAAGGTCATTGTCCCACTGTACTCATCCCTCATTAGACCCATTATGGAATACAATGCCCCATTTGGAATGTACCTCTCAAGGCATCTGCAACAACTGGAAAGGCAGCAGAAATACTTCACTAAAAGAATTACAGGCCTAAAGCAGATGCCCTATGCTGACCATCTAAAAAAACTCCACCTATACTCTGTCGCATATCGTCTACTCGGGGGCGATCTCTGCTTAACATACAAGGCTATGTCAAGCCCAGAGCTGTTGGACATGCTACACTTAAAGAAATCCCAATCTGTCAGAGACACACACTCCAGGGATCTAAACCTTGCCATCACAATGAACAAAACATGCTGGAGGGATAGGTTCCTGACCCAGAGACTCTCCAGACTCTGGAATAGACTGCCCATACTTGTCAATCAGAGAACCTCTTTAGCCCTCTTCAGACAGAACCTTGATGATTGGATAGGAGATAGGAAATTCACCCCGGGGATTATGTCAGTCGCCCTGCTAGACCGGGGTCCAGGAAAGTAAATACTGTGGGAAGAAATAGCCAGGGAATTGTTATGGCTAGGCTTGTATAGGCCCTAGGGCCGATAGTCTAGTATCAACCTATTAACCTATGAACCTATGAGCACACTATGTAAAAATGTTCCCTGTAGTTGTCCATTTGTACCACCATTTAGTATGGTTTGGCCCATAATGTCCCATGCTAACAGGTTGAGAGCTATGTACATGCAGCATCATCTATACAATACAAGCAGTCACTGTTCTCACAACTGAAATCTAACATATCTACAAGTATGTATTAGTAGTTTGTGTAGTTATATTATCTGTGAACTTACTAGTGCTCTTTTTTTCTCTCTCACCCCACCCCTTCTCTTCATTTATTTGTTAATTACATTTATTATTATAATTTGATATTAATGCATTATTTGTAATTACCTCTTATGTTGACCTAATGTAACATTTAATTTTGCTTTGCTGTTAAAAACTTTAATTTACATTATGTATTATTGTGTTCCTCATTATATTATTTTCTATTTCTTTCCATTACTCATTATTTTTTTCTATTATGTTATTAATTCATTTGTCTGGTTATGTTTATTTTTACCTTATGTTTATATTTAATTTACCACAGCAAGGAAAGGGAGGCCTGTTCCAGGTGATCCCCCTATCTTGGCTCCTCTGGCTGTGGCACCAAGGCCCAGCACATATGGGCCGCACCCTGGTGTCACCCCCTCTGCTGCTCCTGCACTACCTACTCCATCAGGTAGTTCTGCCTCACAGGCCAGGGGTGTGCCTCCATCTGGGAGTGGAGATGGAGGGGATGCTTATGTCACTCACAATGAACTGACAGGCATGGTGCATGGGCTGCTGCGACAAACTATTTGTGCATGCCTACTCCAGATGGAGAGCAGGCTGTCCATCCTGGTGAGGTAGACTTGACCCAGACACTGTTGTCAACCACTGCCTTCACTGGAGCAGTGAAGGTGCAGTGCTGACAGTCCCATGGGTGAGGACTTGAGTCCTACTGCTACCGTGTCTGACATCCATGAGACTGGGATTCCACAACACCCTACCCAGCCAAGGTGTCACCCCCCTCTTGTGTCACACACCAACCTTGTCTGTTGTCTTGTCTGTCTGCAAAACTTTCCTCACCTTCCCAACTTACCTACTCCACACATACCTATGTCCGTTCCCCAACATTCCACTCTCACCTTGAAAAAAAAATGGGCACCTGTCCTGAAAAAAATATATCGTCCCATATATAGCTCTCCATTTAACACATATGTCCTCTGGACACAGTTAATTTTATCCATTTGGCTTGACAACTTACTTGTGTTGTCCTCATCCCTCTCTTTGTGGGTGGCAGTCCAAATTCAGTTAAAAGTGTGCTAAAGTGTACAGTTGCTGCTGTACAAGAAATGGATAGCTATGGTTCTTTCCTATACCCTTCCTGCACATCCCTACTTGCCTTTCACTATGTTTTCCCCCCTGCTTGCACCCCATTTCACCACTGTCCTTTCTCCTCATGTGTCTTTACTTTAAAGATTTTTTTCAGTAAGCTAAGATAAATGGCTGCATATTGATATATGTTTTTGAAAAAAATATTAATCACATTCAAAAAGAACACCTGCACCCTATTTCAAACCCATGACCATTGCACCTGCAAAACAGTGCATCAACTCGCTAAGCCACACAGCTGTTAATTAATGCAGGTGTTTTAAGCAACACATAGTAATTGTCAAGTTCCGGTCATTAAGCATGTTTAAGCCATGCTGTGCATTGCACTGCATTGTACAAATCAGCTATGAGATTAATAGAAAAATAGTATTACTGGACCTCTGGTAGAGAAATACATCACTATAAAGCTATGCATATAAGAATAGATGTAAGTGAGGTACCAAACCACAGGTAACTGTGCAATTATATCTACAACATCTAAAAATATACCTCCTAAATGAATAATGGAAAAATAAGAGTGTAACTGTGTCTCTGGTAGAGAAATACATCACTATAAAGCCATAGACATAATAGTAGATGCTAGTGAGGTAAGTAACAGCAGGCAAGTGTGCAATTATATGTACAACATGTAAAAATACTCCTGCTATAACTGTGACATAATAGCTCAATCTAAGTGCTGTGAAAACATTAACTTGTGGTTCTTTGTTCAAATACAGCTGTGTATAGCATTTAAAAGACACATATGTGTACATCACCACTATAAATTCTGATATGTATGACTGTCTCATCACCTATTTATCCACCCAAAGCAGTACAGATTGAATACCTACTTCTAAATAATGAAAGTCAAAGGCCTACAGATAGGATAACATTTAAACTATTTCTATTACGACACTAGAATGTGTATAGAATATCAGGTCATGCATCAGTATGAATGCCCAGAGGGTACTGAAGTATATAATTCAGTCGAGGTCAGTCATAGCAGACTGCAGCTCACAATGATTTGCTAGTGATATTATATAGCACAAGTTACATACCCATATAGAGCTCATGCTAGAAGCAATGGCTGCCAGCACACACTTTCCAGATGACTACCATGACATTACACATTACTTAGCAGTCATTTGACTGTTTGACATAATGGTTAATGTACCCCCTACCTTGTTCTAGGATACAACAAACATATTTCCCTTCACTCTGTTAATGATACTTTAGGTTAACATACTTAGCTTAAACACATACCTTACTTTCCAGTAGGATAGGTTCCCTCAATCAGGTTCTGGGGGTACACCAAGGCTGCCACAGGTCACACAGTTAAGTGGTGTTGCCCTGCACATTCTGCAGCCTCTCTAATCATACCTATTGCCTGCAGCAACAGCAGCAGCATCAGCAGCTTCAGCCTGTAGCACACACATCTGTATGTAACAAGATGCTGCTGCAAATATTCCCTGCGCTGACATAATCTGTACCCCAGTAATTTCCAACCCATATATGAGAAAGGTGATGGAATCTACATTGAGGCCTTATATATGTAGTTGCATGGTATTGGCTGATTATACTGCAAATCAGCTGAGTATGCTGCATGCAGCATTCCTGAACCACAGATTGGGAGAGTGGCAAATACCTGCTAATAAGACCAATCTTAAAAAGGCAAACACCTAGCTAGGGGAAACATTGTGTATGAGAGTTTGTTTGCCTAATTAATTTTCACATTACTCATACATCTCCTTCAACAGAGGAGTTTTTTACTCCATCAGGTATGTAACCATTTTGTTTTCAACATGATGCATATGTTTGAATATACTTTGAATATACTTAGGGGGAATGGGGATTGCATCAGTAAGCCTTTCTTAAAAATGTAATGATGGCATGGCATTGATCTCCAGCTGTGTTACACCTGCAGAGGATGTAGAGTACAGCAAGGGTATAATGCTGTGTGTTAACTAAGTACACAGGTCTCCTGGATACTTCGTTTGTTAGTAGTTAAGGTAGTACCCTGCTTTTTGGTTGGCACTGTTGTTTATACATATATTATGGGTGGGGGTTTCCCTACTATGGAACTCACTACAATGGACTCCTGTGTTTGTTATGTGATCATACATGAGTATCTGTCATGTCACAAAGAGCAGTAAGTCACTATTGCTACTATCTTAGTTGCTTCCACAACCTTTGTATGTTTGGCACACTGTTGATTAAGAGATGTGTAGTCAAGCAGGGAAAACCAATAGGCTTCCTTGTTTGCTGTATCTCTACATACTCCCATGTATGTGATCCTGACATGTGTTCTTATTTATTTATATTTCAGGAGATATCATGCATGACAGACACTGTCTACTTTTCACTGAAGTAGAAAACTACCTCATTATTGAGGCCTTGAGACAACACCACCAAGTCCTGCAGCCTCGAGGGAGGGCAGATAGTCAAGAGTGTACAGCCTTGTGGGATGAATCAATGCACAACATAAATGCCGTGGGTCACCAGAATCACAGATATGAGCATGTGCGACACCGTTCGACTGACATGATCAACTTGGCACGCAGATGTGCAGCGGACATGGCCAGGGATTGTCAGGTCACTGGTGGTGAATCTGGATCAGAAAAACCTCTGTCAGCCGCTGAGAAATTCACGGTGAACCTTGCAACACAAGACAGCTCCCAGGCATCAATAACCCCATATGTCATAGATGTAGATGCAACCATTTCCACTCAAGGGGAGTGTCCAGGTATGCTTAGTTGCATCATCACTGCAATAATATAGCAGTCAGAGTATCACAGTGCATCTAGTTTTACATGGGAGTCAGGTGTTTTGGGGGGAAGGTTAGCTGCAGTTTTAAGCTCATGCACAGTTTATGACTCACATACATGTTAATATACCAGCTAATGGAAATGTGAGATACTTTGATGTATTAGCCCAGTTATACTTTACCATACGCTGCTGTATACATTACCTCTCCCACTTTTTTCCAGGGCCGTCAGGAATAGGAAGAGGCCATGCTCCTGCTGCTGGTAAGTACACAACTGTTTTGTCAGAAATGTAGATTTAGTTCACTGTATTCACACAAGTGTCATCACAGGCCTGCTGGCTGGATTGATGTACTGTCTGCATGATTGCCAACTGTACAGATATTTTCTGACTGTATACAGTTTAGACTCATAAATATGCCTTATAGATATGACCACAGTAATTGATTTGACAGTATTGTCAGGACATCACAGATTGCCATAACTGTTAACTGTGCAGAGGTTTGCAAAATATCAACAGTGTACATCATTTATGTTTTGCTCATGAAATTCCTGTTTAAAGAACATTTATTTCCAAATGATTACAGATATGGGTTAGAAAATAATGTCCTCATGGCCTTCTGTATGAGGTTGTGGGTTATACAAGTGTGTAATAGTGACTGCAGTGTATACAGCTTAACATATATTGCAACATAGTACCGCAGAGCATAGAAATGCAGGTATTAATGTAATGCTTTTCCCTTTTTATCACAGGTGACCAAGGAGATTGGTCTTTGTTCCCTTCATAGCCTGATGTCAGTGTCTCTTCAGACTCTGATGATCATGGTGGGCAAAGTGATGCACAGCTGGGGTTTGCAAGGGCTGAATTTGACACAGAGGTTGACATCCCTCATCCACCCTCATCATAGGTTCATAGGTAGGTACTAGGATATTGGCCCTAGGGCCTATACAAGCCTAGCCAAAAAGGTACCCTGGCTTTTGCCACCCAAGAAAATTATTTTCCTGTGCCCCTGTCAAGCAGAACCACAGAAGTGATCCCCAGGGTGAACTTCTTATTACCCATCCAATCATCAATATTTTTCTTGAAGAGTGCTAATGAGGAGCTCTGTTTGACATAGATAGGTAGTCTGTTCCAGAGTATGGAAAGTCTCTGGGACAGGAATCGATTCCTCCAGCATGTTCCTTTTATTGTCGGGACAAGGTTTAGGTCCCTAGAGCGTGTAGCTCAGAGGGATTGGGATTTCTTTAAGTGGAGCATGCCCAACAGCTCTGGGTTTGACATAGCTTTGTATGTTAGGCAGAGATCACCTCTGAGTAGGCGATATGCAATGGAGTAAAGCTGGAGGTTTTTGAGTCCATCTGCGTAGGGCATCTGTTTGAGGCCAGTAATCCTCTTTGTGAGATATTTCTGCGGCCTTTCCAGTTGTTGTAGATGTCTTTTGAAATACATACCAAAAGGGGTGTTGTACTCTATAATGGGTCTAATGAGTGATGAGTGGAGGGGAACAATGACCTCTTTTTTCTGGATGGTAAACCTTAGCACCATATATAGCCAGTATGCCTATGCATACCCAGTTCTCTGTGAACCACAGATATAGGACAGTTGGATGGTGGAGACATTATACAAGGAAGTGTGGCTACTGTGGCCTCATTGACTGTTGACACTGGCCATAGCCAAACAGTTGGTAAGGTTCCACACAGGCAGATTAAAAGGGGTGCTCATAAGAGGCCTACTGCCCCTCCACCACCTGTTGCAGGTGTCTCATATCATGTCACTCAATGTATCTTTAAGACTGTCATGAAGACACGGGCATGTTCAGAAAGGAACTTCAAATGAATGCTCAGGGTTATGGATGCAGCGCAGTTTGTCATCTGTGACTGTCTCCACCCAGATTGCTAATACCGTGGATCAGTTCACTGACACAGTGGAAAGACATTGGTCTGAGAGAGGTCACATACTATCTGTTTTGGAATGCACATTGTCTGTGATGGAATGTCTGGTTGGAGTTGAGTGTCAGCCTTGTGGATGTAGGTCAGCAAATACATCTGCTGAGAGTCAACATGGCCATGTACAATCACGCTCCTGTACTGGCAGTACATCCAGTGCTCCAGAAGGGAGTACACTGTCCACACCAATGTTTGTCAGGCCATAGGCTCATGGTCCTGGGCAGTCCCATGGAGGATACATTCCCAGCAGACAGCAATTGCCCTCAGGTAGAAGCACAGCATCAAACCTTGGGTGTGGAGGTGCCAGTGCAGCTCCTAGCAGAGCCAGTTCACATGTTCAGGGTTGGAGACGATGAACTGTCAGCTCTACCATGCATGGTTCACAGCTGACCAACATACAGACACATAGGGCTAGCACTGAGCTTGGCTATGTACACTCAGACACTCACACACCAGTGTCACATTCAGGTCACTGACAGACACACACGCCACATTTCCATGGTCCATTCTGCCTATATCCCTTCCTGACAGACACACAAGTTAGCCAAACTATTGGGTCATCCTAGGCCTCCTGCACCCCCACACAGCACCCTGGTCAAGTGATGATACCTGTGCCACATCTCTCTCATCTCCCTCATGGATGCAGAGAAATAAAGCTATGTGTCTGATGCACAGGGTAACTATCTACATTAATATGTATTTGTTTCATCCAGTGTTGCTTTTGACATGCTTCTTGTACTGTTACTTTTCAGAATTTGTACGTTGCCTTTTATAATGACTATATCATAATAGTGTGTGTACCTTATGATGGATGCTGTTGTAATGGCTGTGTAGTCACAAAATCACAGGTGTCACATGAAAATGTTTTATGTCTCACTTTCAGGATTGTGTAGGATACACCTATGGGTACACCTCTAAACTCAACCCATCAATGTCAGAGCACAGAACTGAATGTCAGCACACAAGACAAATGTCATCAGAAAGGTAACGCAGTATATTTTCCGGGGATAATAGGCTCATATGTGTTTAATATGATAATGAGCACAAGGGCTCCTTTAAGCCTAGCCATGTATCTTTAAACACTGACAAGGTATGATACCATTGATAAGTGTAAGCAGGGTTTTGGGAGCTTAAATATCTACAAGCTGGAGTGTGGGGGTGAACTATCCACAGTTTCCCTGTGTCCATTATAGACATTGCACCACAAGCAGGTTTTATTGTCCTGTTCCCCATCCAATTATGTAACTTGCACTTGATTTGCATTAGGGCGGATATATGCCTCACATGGATGTGGAGCCTGCTGCATATAGGTAGTAGTCTATAGGTTACAATGCCTGTCGCTCCAGCATGTCCTATATATATCACTGTCAAGGTGTAGGTCTGTAGAGCAGGTAATTCTGCTGATATTTGTTTTGTGGATAGGCAAGAGGTCCATAGTGGGGTCTGACACTGCCCTGTATGGCAGGCATACACTACTCATCCAAAGCATATAGGAGACAGACTAAATGGATAGGGAATTTACATGGCCTGCATAGGACATGTTACTTACAACATGCAGTGCTTTACGGAGGAACCTCTATGGATGTAACAGTTGTTGGATATGCCTGGCTAGTTACATAACAAAGGTGGCGTTGCACCAATGATAGGTCTGTTGAATGCCAAACACAGTGGAACAATGGCTTCCTTGGATTTACATGCCATACCTTTGTTTATAGGTTGTGCAACAAAGAATGATGTCCACAATATTACAGACATGTGACAGGCAAAGGGTAGATCACGGTCTGTGTCCTATGTCACTGACTTCTCAGTCAACTGTTCAAGGTGTGCTGGCAATATGATAGTTATCAGGGGTGGATGACTTCCCAAAGGATAATATTGTGCATTTCTTGGTATTTAGTGTTAGCCCATGGCTCTGATGACAACTGTATGTGTCAGCCCATCCTGGAGAACATATGTGTCAGTGTGAGATTAAATGACAGCTCCTCATTTGCATGAAGTCAGCAATGACTAGAATGTTGGATTGTGTGTTGGCTTGACTTAAGGACTTATAGGTTGTTCCTCCTGGACATGTTGCTCTATGTGTTGAAATGTGTGTTGTTTTCACGAGTGCATAGGGAGTTGCTGAGGGTATTTGTTATCTGGACTTTCTCTGTGAGATTTTTGTGATTTATGTAGGTTACATGTTAGTGCCCAGCTCATGTCTGCCTTGGATTTTGTGTGATGGGTGCAGTGTGTGTACACTGACTACCTTATTGACATTAAGAGTACTTTTATGTGAGGGCATTGCTTCCAGTGACATTGTATATATACATTTCTCAAATATCATATCAGTTTGTTTGACAAAAAAGTGGTTGTCATTTAACATGTTGCAATTTCTGCATTGTCTCAAGACGCCCATATCCAACAGGGTGGTTAAGGTCACAGTGGGAATCCCCATATACATGGCAACAGATCCTTTATTATTGATTACACAGCTGTATTGAGTATATCACTCAATGTCACAAGTATCTGTTTCGCAACTATGGGGATGATACTTGACAGCGCATGCTGGTTGTCCTGTGTGCAAGTCAGTATTAGAGTTAATACCATCATGGTTTCTGAGAAAAATGTCACCCAAGCTGTCTGGTCCTGCACAGAACACTGCCAAACATTGGAGGGGAAAGTAATACATACACCCTGTAAAGTTAAGGATGGAGTATTTAGGCCGTTATTCTGAAGTTACACACTAACCAAGCAGTGCATACTAGGAAAGAATATTTACCTTATGAAGAATGCTGAAAAGAGGGGAGTTGCCTGAATTGTTGCTGCCTGTATACTACTACTGCTGGTTTCAACACAGCCTTACAGTGGTGCAATACAAAGCTCCTATTCTTTGTCTCTCCCCATAAGCAAAATGTGAACACCAAGCTCAATATATGAGGCGGGCCATAGCCTGTTTGGTGATCCACACACTTGTCATGCTTGACACAAGACTGTGTAGGCTTGTTGTAGCCTTTGCCAGGTAGTTGCCTTAATTAGCAACCGGACCAATCATTTGACATTTGCATGTATTATGCCTTGGGTTCCGAGGTTCATAGCATTTGACTAGGGTACAGACCTGATGGTGATAAGGAGCACAGCTGCTGCATCACAATATACGGTTAAGCCTCAGGTGACATAGATGTCCAAGGTTGCTCCATCAAGCTCCACAGCAGCAGTGATCCATGTTAGGTGACAGTTTCACAGCAATTCATGCAGCCTGGCCTTCAAACGTGTAATGGTGATGATCTGCGTGACATGTATGTGAGGCCTACTGCAGATGGGTGGTCACCTTTGTGCAATGTCTCTGTCCCTCGACATGTCCCAGGTATGTCATATTGTATATTTATGTTTCTGGAATACTAAACTGCATTCTGACATCATTTTACACAACATACAATTGCTGTCTGGTTGTTTGGCAGACATTGTAGACTTGCAAAGCTAAAATAATAACAGCAAAGTTGGACAAGTTTTCTGTGCATGTACAGACATGCACATCTTCACTGCAGAGTGCCTACAGACAGTGTGTTTGAGGCTGTGAACCCCAATGGCATAGTAGCATGACTCTTACTTTGCTGGAGTTGTATACTGTCATATTTGTAAGTATGCTTTTATGACTATGAGGAATAACAGGATTATGGTCCATTCCAGTGCCACAAGCCTGGCATAGCAGTGTACTCAATCTACCATGCTGTCCCACACTTTCATGTACTGTTTTCCCTTAGATAACACCATAAATGTAATAACATGTTACTTGTAAGCATATGTCAGGCCACTGCCTAACCATGGCCTGTTGTGACGTATACACAAGCAATAATCTATTGCTAAAGGCTTTATCCCTGACTGTTGCAAAGATGTGGAAAGTGTCCCCAAACCACTACTCCTACTCCACACAAACACAACATGTGTGAGATGCATCTACATTAAAAACCTGGAATTCATGCTGTCTCACACATCTGACAGTACATATGGCAATGAGTGGGGTGCCAACATGCCCAGCTCACCTCCTATTCCACCCAAACCCACATGACACATACCTACATATGCAGAGGTCTGTACCAGAAACATATCTAATCACCAGCCATCTCACAAACAGACATGCAAGCACATTACACATAATAGTACCACTGCGGAATACAGTACACATAATAGCTAATGCACCACTGTCTCACTGGTCAAACTCTTACCACAAAACACAAATTCAAACATATTAGTCATAGGTGATTACACCATGAGTCACATTGATGTCCCCTCACCAAGCTAGATAAAGTAAAGGTCACGATCAGCTATCTGTGTGGTGCCAGGATATGGCATATCACACATATATTCAAATCTGCAAACAACAGGTACCGTTATGAATATATCATAGTTCATGTTGTAGTGTAAGACTTGACATGCTGACTGCGTGACAACAGACATGACTGAGCTCTCAGACTATGTGTCTCAGGCAGGTATGCCCTTGGCCATCAGATGCATTTTACCTTCAGCTAGGATGATGCCTCAATGCAAACAGAACATGATTGACTTCAATAATAGGCATAGTATCTGGTGTCAATCTAAGGGGATCCACTATCTGTAGACCTGGATGATATGCTCAAAAGACCTCAGTGCTTTGCCACAGATGGTCTTAGGATCATAGGAGCATACTAGGCTAATTGCCCTGGGGCCCTTACAAGGCTTGCCAAGAGTTTACCCCCCAAAAAAACCACAGTCAGCACCTGGCACCCCTGTGAATGAGGGACACAGGTGGAACCCCTGGGATAAATTTGTGATTTCCCATCCACTCATCAAGGTTGCACTTGAAGAGAGTCAGCAAGGTACTCTGTTTGACATGTATGGAAAGTCTATTCCAGAGATGGGGTGGCCTCTGGGAGACAAACCTGTCTCTCCAGCAGGTTTTGTTGATGTCACATATTAGATTCAGTCCTTTTGAGTGGGTAATGCAGCAGGAATTAGAGATATGGCGCATCTCTAGTAGGGCAGGGTCTGAGATTGCCTTGTAGGCAAGACAAAGATCACCTCTGAGCAATCTGTATGATACTGAGTAGAGTGATAGTGATTTGAGCCTGTCTGCATAGGACATGTGTTGGATGCCATTAATTCTCTTTGTGATGTATTTCTGTGGCCTTTCCAGTTGGTCCAGATGTTTGGAGAGGTACATACCAAACGGGCTGTCATACTCAATTATTGGTCTAATAAGGAAGGAGTATAGAGTGGTAATAACCTCCTTTTTTCAGGATCAATCCCTTCACTTATGAGGTGCACCAAGTAAAAGGCTTTTCTGACCGCTGCTGCTGTATGATGATCAAATGTGAGATTGTTATCAACCTGAGTACCCAGGTCTCTCACCACAGATTGTGTGTTTAGGAGGTTGCTATTGATGTAGTAATCAGTAGGGGCCGTGTTTTTGCCGAATGGTATGATGATACAATTTTTTTGCATTTAGCTTGATGCCATGGCTTTGGCACCAGTCATTAAATGCTGTGAGACCCTCTTGCAGTATGTTAACATCATTTGGGGAGTCAATGACAGCACCCAACTTACAGTCATCCACAAACTTGGTCAGCCACAGGTCTTTTGTCTTTGCCTGGACCTTTGAGAAGTAGATGCCAAACAACAGGGGTCCCAGGACAGATCCCTGGGGAACTCCACTACTGACAGGTCTGCTATCATAGGTGGGGGTGCCTATTTTGACTTTGTGGGTCCTGTCAGTGTGCCAGTTGGCCACCCACCTATTGAGATAGGGATTTATGCCAAGTTGTGTTAGCTATTTGATGATGCCCGTGTGGAGGATTGTGTCAAAGGCCTTGGCCAAGTCAAGGTAAACTGTATGTAAAGAGTTTCCTTCATCCAGAACCTTGGTGACAGTCTCAAAGAAGTCAACCAGTTTCAACAGGCAAGATCTGCCCTTGATGAATATGAACTGGGTGGGGTCAAGTGCTTGGAGATTGCCTATGTCCTTATTTCTGAGATCCATAATAATAGTCTCCATGCCTTTACAGATCAGACTTTTCAAGCTAATAGGGCGATAGTTTCCCAGGTCAGTAGTGGCACCATCTTTATGCAAAGGGATGACAATGGCAGTTCTCCACTCTGCTGGAATGAAACCTGTACGTAGGGTGTGGTTGAATAGGGTGCTCAATGGCAAAGACAATTCTTGCGGAGATGGTGCAGAATACAGTCTGGGATACTATCAGGTCCCATGGAAGTTGTGATCTTTGGTTTGGCTAGGGCCTTTAACACTTGATCTATGGAGATGTGAGGTGCGGGACAAGTTTTGTGAATGTCAAAAGGGCCTTTGGGGGTACAGGGGGGTGAAGTTTGTGCTGACTCTACCTGCTAACAGGTTGTCTAAGTCAACAGGATCAGTGTAAGTGATACTGTTAAGTACTAATTTGGAGCAAACCTGGGCTTTTCCATGGAGGTTCCTGACATAAATGAAGAAAGCTTTGTGGTCTCCCTTTTTTTCGTTGGCTAGTTTCAATTCATGATTGACTTTGGAGGTTTTCACTAATGATTTAATTTGCTTGTTGAGGTTAAAGAGGGAGTTTTTCCAATTTGGAACTTGTTCTTTTTTTACCCTTGGACAACAGTTTCTTCCTTTTGTTGTAAAGCCTGTTGGTAGAAGATGTCCTCCAAACAGGCTTGTGTTTCCTTAAGGAGCAGGTTTTAATTCTGTTGGGTATGGCTGAGTCCATGCAGTTGTACAGGTGCTTGTACACTACATTGGCATACTGTTCACCATAGTTGTCAGCATCCTCTGAGGGGGGCGGTGGTATGAAGTTACAGATACCCTCCCTTAGGCAGATGTAGTCAGCTTTTGAGGAGTTTTTTAGCTTGATTATGGCTTGGGGTTTGGGGGGATAGAAACTTTGAACAATACAGTCTGATGATCTGATCTCACCAGGTTATAACATACTATGGGAGTGGTGCAGCAGTCATCCATTTTGGTGAGAATCAGGTCCAGAATGTTATCTCCCGTTGTGGAGGATGAGATGAGCTGGTCTAGTGCATTAGACTTGATGAAGTCCAGGAACCATTGAATGAGTGCTGTCTTTTTCATCTGTCACCCCTGGGATTTCGGATACTGGCCACAGCTATTGCCACCCCCATAGTGCCCATTTTAGGTGGTGTCTCAAGGACAAATTTTCCAATGTAAACACCGCACATACAAACAATCTCAAGGTTATGCTGCTAAATGCTAGGAATGTCAGCAGGAAGCTGCCCTCACTGGAAGCTCTCCTTATCTTGGAAAATGCAGATCTATGTACAGTTACAAACATCTGGTTCAAGGCTGTGGAGAGCACCACAGCCATACTAGGCTACACCTCCTTCCATATGTGCCACTCTCAAACTGAAGGCATGCAAGCTAATGTTGGTGGTGTATAAATGTTCATTAAGAATACATACACACCCACATTGGTTACACAGTATGATTCCATGGATACACTTCAGATGCTATTGATTGTTTGTGGGGCACCTATTCAAGTCACTGCCAGCTACAAGAGCCCCTCCATGAACCAGGACACCCACTCTGCTTATTTGAATCTATCTAAATCTATCAAGATACATGTGGAAACCATGGTTTGAGGTGACTTTTACTACCCACTGACTGGATAAATTAGTAATGCTCAAACTCACTTGCCCAAAGATTACTCAACTTTATTATCTCCAATGCCCTGAACCAAGTGGGTGAAACCCCCTCAGGTGGAGCTAACATACTTGACTGGGTGCTTACCAATATGGGTGACTACTGTAGAACCCCCATTGTGAGGTCCTGCCTATCTTAGTCAAAGGAGGTATCACACCTAACATCCTCCCCCTTGCAAAAAATACACTAAAGACATTCACCAATCCAAATTATAACCTCCTATGGGATGGTATAAATAGCTTCACTGCACCTCCTTCCTCTGATATAACTGGCAACTATGCTGTGCTCTACACAAATGCTTTATACAAGCACATGTATGACTGCATTGACTTGCCTGTACCTGACATGAGCACAACAAGCTTCTCATGGTGAAACAAACCTGCCTGGTGGACGACTGCCAGTAACAGGCTTTGGAATATTAGGAAGACATTAATGTCTAAGGGTAGGAGGGAGGGCACCCCTCAAAACTGGAAACACTCCCTTCTCAGCTTAAACTAGCAAAAAGTGTTGTTGTGAAGTCCTCCAAAACAAAGTGTGAGTCCAAATTAGCCTCCTCCACAATGGACAACCACAAGGCATTCTATAGTTACATCTGTAACTCGAAAGGAAAGGCCCATATGTAAGCCAATCTCATGGTTAATGATACCTCATATACAAAGTATGTTAACTTAGCTAACCTGTTGGCTGACAGGTTCTATGAAGCCATCACTCCCCTGTCCCCACCACATGTACCCCATGAAATCCCTACCATCTGTCCCCTACCTTGTATCTGTAAAGAGCATGTCAAAAATGACCTCTCTATGAACAATAGAACAGCATCCATATGACATGATAGCTTCACAAGCTGAGTCCTACATGGGTTCCAACATGGAGTACTAACACTGTTGGGAACTCTTTGCAATCATAGTGTAAGCACTGGCTTTGTCCCAGGTGAATACAAACAGCTATCATTATCCACTTGCACAGAGGTGGTGTGTCCACTGACCCCAGAGACTATATACCTATTATCGTGACTGGCCATATCTGCAAGGCCAAGGGCAAACCATCACAGACATTATCAACAAAGATATAGGTAATCACACAGCTGACCCTACACAGTTTGGATTTGTCAAAGGGAGATAGATCATGGCTGTTAAACCTGGTGGATGTCTTTGAGACAGTCACCCAGGACTGGGATGAGGAGAAATCTGTGCATACAGCTTACTCTGACTTAGCCAAAGCATTTGACAATATCCACAGTCAGCCATCATTGACAAGTGCACCCAACTAGGAATCAACCCTTATAAAATTACAGGGGTCATTTGCTGCCTCAGTGATAGAGGTCATACAGTCAAAATAGGGAAATCTACTTCCAATAGCCAGATCTAACCAGTGGTGTTGCACAGGATTTAGTCATGGGTCCTGTACTGTTTGGAATCCATTTTTCCAAAGTATAGGCACAAAGTACATGTCTGTAGCTGACAAGGATTACTGATACCTGAAAACATGGAGTGGTCATAGAATCTCCAAAGTATGTCAACATCCTACATAAGGGTCTTATTTGAAAAAAATGATTGTTACCAAAGTCATGGCCTCAAAAGCAATGCAAATATATGTATTATCATTGCTTTCGGTAACAGTGATGTTCCTGCTAAGTGCCACATTAATAGCAACACCTGACATGCATACTCATGGTGGGAGACCTGGGCACACAGGTTAACAGCTAACTTACCTTAGATTATCATGCCTCTACAGTGGTCAGAAGGGCATTCTATTATGCTCGTGTAATAAGTGCTGGCATTATCTCCAGAAAAGTAGATGGAATAACATTCATGTCCTTTTTCCAGTGCAAATCAATACTTGAATGCAGTGCCATTTTTGGTATGTACCTTTCCAAGTGCCTGTGGCAATTGGAGAGACCACATAGTTTTCTCACAAGGGGAATTCAGGTCTTCAGCATCAATCTATGGTGATCATTTGATATCACTGTCACTTTAGTGTGTGACATAGAGACTACTCAGAGGTGATCGCTGGCTTGAATACGAGGCAATCTCTGACCCTGCTGTATTGGAAATGCTGCATATGCATAAATCAATTGGTACACATATTACTCACTGTATAGACGTTAACATGGCAGGCGGCATTAATGCAACCTGCTGGAGGGAGAAAATTGTCTAATACACCTTTGGAATAGACTCCCACATCATATCAAGCAAAGCACCTTATTGGCCCTGTTTAGATGCAATCAGTGCAATTGGATATGCAACCTTAATTTCATCATAGTGGTTCCAGCTGTGTCCCTCTTGGACAGGGGCAATAGGTGCTGATCATATAAATAATGGTAACAACCTGGCTATGATTCTAAGGGCACTAGGACCCTTAGCCAAGTAAATACCAATGCGTCTATGATCCCATAGGCAGATTTAAAATGCTGTAATATTCATACACACAAACTTGGCTGCAGTGATAATAGACCCACTACCTATTTATTTCTGCATAACACTGCACAGCACCTAGACACACCATGTTGGCTACCATGAGATTAAAACCCCTGCCTATATAGTCTTATACAATAGCGAGCGCAGTACTTAACACATACGTCACGGCTTAATTCTGATATTAGCATGGCATGTGGTAGTCTTATTGTAGATGACATCAGCAGGCCTTGTGAGGGGGGCAAGAGTTTGAAGACCTGAATCACTTGCTAGGCCCAAACTAGTGCAAAACCATGTTTGTTTGTAAGTCAGTGTGAGATCCATATTTGTTTTAAGGAAGTTACCCATACACACCCAAACAAGCAGGAAGGCTGGAATGAAATTAGAACCCCTACCTATCTAGTCTTGCATACTACAGATCTCGGTACTTATCATAGAAGCCATGGCTTAAGTCTGACATTGACATGGCTTTAAGTAGTATTATGGTAGATGACATCAGCAGGCCTTGTGAAGGATGACATTTTGGAGGCCTGCATCAACTGCATGCATCATAAAGTACAAAACAATGCCAGCTGTGAAGTCAGGGTGGTATGCACACTTGCTCTTTGGGGATATGCATATATATATATATATATATATATATATATATATATATATATATATATACACACACACACACACACACACACACACGCGCACACACACACACACACACACACACACACACACACACACACACATGCGGCAAGTGGATTGGAGTGAGATTAGAACTCCTACTTATCTAGTCTTACATACTACAGATCACAATATTGCATGCACCACAGCTTAAGTCTGACATTAAAATGGCTGTAGGTACTCTTATAGCAGATGACATCAGCAGACCTTCTGGAGGATGACAGTTTAGAGGCCTGCATCAACTACATGCGCCAAAATGTGCAAATCAATGCCAGCTTTGAAATCAGGGTGGTATGCTCACTTGCTATTTGGGGGATACACAGACACACACACACACGCACACACGCACACACGCACACACGCACACACACACACACACACACACACACACACACACACACACACACACACACACAAACACACCAGTTTAGAACCCCTACCTATCTAGTGTTACACTCTACAGATCACAGTACTTAACATACACATCACAGCTCATGTCTGTTTTGTAAATGACTGCAGGTGAAGTAATCCTACAGAACATAAAAAAGCCCTGTGTTGAACAGCTTGGGAGGCCCACATAGTCAAATAGCTTCCTACTATCATCTGCAGCTAGCAGCCTAACAGTCAAAAAACTGTTTTGTAGCCTTGCTATGTGACAACAGCACCTGTTTTGGGCATATGTGTCTGTTTGCATTTTGATGGGTAAGCGTGTGGCAAAGCTAAATTAGCCCTGTCAATACATGCGCACACAACCTAATAGAGTACACACCTTGTTCAGTTGTTGATGGATGTGTGGTGAAATCTAGCAGACACAGGGGGTTGTAGTGAATGTGGGTGTTGTTGCTTCCATAGATACAAACATATGGCTTGACAATATATTTGTGTATTCATATATGATGCCATGCATTTTCCTTGCATTTTCAGGGTTTCCACATGCTGTAATAGGGAGACATGGTATGACTCACCACTGTCCAGATGTTTGCAGCAAGTACACAGGTTTGACTCATACTTATGTATGTTTCACAAGAAAGTGTGGTTTGCTGTCAAATGTGGTATCATTTACACATGACGTGAGAGACGACTGCCAGAACTCTGAACTTCACATATCCCAATAGTCCTCCAAGTGCAACATATGTTATTTTATGCACTTCCACATATTTTTAAGTCCATTATCTAATGTTGAGCCCTTTCTTTTGGTCCTTTGTCCAACATTATATGTGTCATAGTGCAGCTTTACTCTTCATGATCTTGGTATGTAGGGCAATACAGACATACACACGCACACACACGCTCACACACACACATATATATATATATAAACATACATACAGACAGTTACAGATATACATTTTTAAACAAAATTGTGTGAGGAGCAACTGATTCGTATTCTGCTTAATTATGTTTATGGGCATGTGCAGTGGCATTTTTTTGCTTGTTTGCACATTGCTAAGCAGAGCACAAATGGGCAGCACATTGCTTACACCACAGACTTACTGTTCCATAAAATGACTCTAGTCCACAGTTAGCTGTACTCCAGGCTGGAATTATAATATGATTAGATACAGTCAAAGCTGGATCTACCTGTATACTCAGGACCATAAATTAATATACATTTTCAGTCAGTGTGTGCTGTATGCAATATTCACCTTTCTATTTATGTCTTCCAAATCTCATATGCTTAATTTGTGATATATTTATCAGCATATTATACTCCCATGACCACATGGTCAATTTAGTCAAGTTATTTAGCAGACATGCCCCATCTGTTACACATGTAATCAGTATGTCCAATTTGAAGTCATCTGCATATAGACTGTAGAATAACTCAAATGAAATGAATAGGTCTAAAGAAAAATCTCAACAAGTTTGGGCTAATGAACAGAGCCCTGTGGGACACCCTGGCTGTAACCAGTTATTCCACTTGTCCAATTGCTGTATGATACTTGCCATGTTCTATATCTAAGCCATGCAGCTATCCATCTTATCAAGATTGCATCAGCACTTAGTTGTTCTATTTTATTGATTAATGTGTTTTGTGGATGGCCCTGTTAAATCTGTATAAATTACATCACAGCACAATTTTTCATTCATAGCTATTATATTGACATAGAACATCATGTTGCAGGTGGAACTTAGATCTATTTTCACCATATTCATGCTGATTTATGACTTCAAGTCCCAACCTTTACAATTCTGATACCGACTCAACCAATATTACCTTTCGCTTTTTAAATAGGTCTTGGATATGCAGCGCAGATGCAAATGTGTAATTGATATGTCCAACAGGTTAATACTGGTATAGCACACACATTCACAGTCTGTAAAACAAGACATATTACTCTTTAACATGCCAAATATCTGGACATCTCAGGATTAGAACCCTGAACACCATCAAATAAGTTACTTGCCTTAGTTCTTTGAGCCACAGAGGCTATTTGATAGACAGGGGATGATCGTTCATCACACCATCACCTGCATAAATATGTACTTTGCTATTCTCAGTTAACTAACACATAATATGTAAGTTCAAATTGTAAGTTACTGTTATGATGCTGTGTGGCATACTAACTGTGTGAAATGGTCATACAACATAGATGATTTATTGTTATGGCAGTTACAAGGGGACACTGCTGTTTTGAAAGTTTGAAGGAACAAAAGCCCATGTTCTTCTAGGACACACACTAGTCTGACTATCATATAACCTCACTTTCTAACATGTCCCTTGAATGAAGTACCAGTAATCTGTTGCTGTAGGACTGCATGCATATTCCATGCATGAGGCATACAGACTACAAATGGTGACATGTCAGTGAAATGGGTGTCTGTAGTTTCATGTGGATGCA